>NW_024429182.1:75937608-76222608 GCF_017639785.1 Mesocricetus auratus
TACTGTGTGCCAGGCTCTTTCTTGGACATAAATCAAAGAGGAAAAAAGGATAAAGCTGCCTAAACTTAGGTGCTAGAATCAGCTGTTCATTGCCCAGCTTTGTATCATGCATGTGGACTCACATGCTTAGTACTTAGTAGGTTCTCAACTAGTCCTTCTGGAATACAAGAATAGGAAAACATTGTGTAGCTGCAGGGTGTTTTGCTTGTTTGTTGAAACAGGATCTCACTACATAGCCCAAGCTGGCCTCAAACAAAATCCTCCTGCCTCAGCCTCCTGAGTGTTGGGACAATGGGCACAAATTACTTTATCTGGCTTATTTGTGGTGCATTTGAGTGATCCTTTTCTTATTAAGTAGTCCTCTTTCCTTTGGATAATGGCTTTAAAAGTGTCATCCTTCACGGTAGTGGGGTGAGATCTAGTGAGTAAATGGCCTTGGCACACTAGAACACCAGAAGGTGTGCCAGAATAAAGTGGGTGGCCCACAGCCCCACTACCAACTCTCTGAGCATCCCCCTTGTCCCATGATACCTGCAACAGTGTACAGAGCTGTGATTGCCAGCAGCCCCACTATGGCCAGGTACAGATCCAGGTGCAGGGACTGCTGAATGAAGATGGCACCTGCATACATGTCTACCTGTAGGGTGAGAAGTCAAGGGTGAATGGAAGGGTGGATGGACTAGAGACTGGATGGGGGAAGGGACTGGATGGGCAGATGGAGGAGGGAGGGAATAGGTAGACTCATGAGGTAGTGTATGATGGGAGGAGGAGGGGGTGGGTGGGTGAATGGATGAGTGGATTGAGGACGGAGGGGACAGATGATGGGCATTCACAGCAACTCCTCAGGAACAGGTTCTCTCCCCGACTCTGACAGATACAGAAGGGCTACACACATTTATTTCCTCATCCGTCTCATCCTACACTGGGAGGCTCAAAATGAAGGCCCGTGAGCAGCTGATTGAGACCCGTGCCCTGCACCCCTTCCCACCTCTGCTGTGGCTCTTCCCACCCCCTCTCCTCCACACTGCAACCTTCATGCTCCTCCCAGGATGACATCATCCTTCTCCCCACTAAAGCTCTTGTGTGGCTTTCGCCTCAGCCACAATAGAGCCGGACGGGGACTTACACCAGCCCTTCAACACTGGCAAGCTGTTGACCTCATAGTCTTTATTCACACTGTATTTCTAAGGCTCCGGGCTTTCGGGAACAGTCCCTCTCCCAACATATTATGTTTTCATGCGTCTTCCAGCTTTGGCTGGTGGTGGTCCAGTCATCTGGAATGGCAATGCCCCTATTTCCAACTGGTGGATTCCTTCTAAGATGCCACTCACCCCCACCAGGCTGAGTAAGCACCCTAGAAAGATGGCCTTGAGTCTGCAGCTAGGACAGCCTGTTGCTGCTGTTTGTACTAAATGAAATCTCTTCTACCCCTGCCCCATGTGGGACAAGATCATCGCCACCCCCAGAGCCAAGCCTGGTGAGCAGCCCATGTCTGGAGGTTACAGGGCATCTGCTCTTGGTCACCTTCCTGGGGACCTGCCCACTCAAAGGTCAGGGTGAGGCAGGCTCAGACTGTCCTCAAAACATCTTATTAATATCTGACCACTCCCTTGTTCCTGGAGGGAGTTCACAGTCCTACCCATGAGCAGGGGAGTGCAGGTGGTTCTTAGATCTCTATTCAGTGACCCCACTGTCATACTGAGATATCACCAAACCAGCTTTGGCAGGCAACGGGAGGGATTCCTTGCCTCTGCCTGTCCTTCCTACGTTCTTGTGCCCATCTAACCCACCTTCCCTCTGCTTCCCTCTAACATCAAACCCGCCCCGGGGGAGGAGAAGTAGATGGAGGAAACTCCCGCCAGTGCACTACAGTTAGCTTCTCGCTGTGTTGTGGGAGGGTGGCCGGGCCTTGTGTCCGCCTTACCGAGATCTTGGTGAAGATGTAGATGAACAGATAGAGCACAGCCAGGGTGATGGAGATCCTCCTGCCCCCGAAGCGTCTCCTTAGGTATTCTGGCATCGTGGTTACCTGCAGTGGAAACAACTTTATCAAACCTAGCTGACTTCAGGCATTTGCCTCCTCAGCCTGGCCACCAGCCCTGCCCACCTCCTCCACCCCCACAAACTCATAAGCACAGAGCATCATTTTGGGTGTCTCCACGGGAGACTTAGGAGAAAGGAGACTTGGGGAGGGAGTGGACTGCGAAGGCATTTGGGTTCCCTACAGGGCTGTGCACCTAACTATTGTTTCAGGTTTGTTTAGGGGTGTGTGTGTGTGTGTGTGTGTGTGTGTGTGTGTGTGTGTGTGTGTGATGAGTGCACACCACAGCACAAGTGTGGAAGAAGTTATAGGACAGCTGGCAGGAGTTGGCACTCTCCTTCCACCATGTGGGTCAGGGGCTCAAGCTCAGGTTGTTAGGTTTGGCAGTAAGCACCTATCCCGGCTAAGCCGCTTTAGCCCCCACCCCAACTACTGTGTTTCTAAACATGACGAGAGTGTTCTCCATCCAAGTTTTGCTGTATGCTGGATTTCTTCTTTTTTTTTTTTTTTTTTTTTTTTTTTTTGGTTTTTCGAGACAGGGTTTCTCTATGGCTTTGGAGGCTGTCCTGGAACTAGCTCTGTAGACCAGGCTGGTCTCGAACTCACAGAGATCCTCATACCTCTGCATCCGATGCTGGATTTCTTTAACTTAGTATTTCTGTTTAAGTGAACTTACCTTTTTACTTAAATAACTTTATCCAAAAAAAAAGATTTTGTTTTATTTTTTGAGACAGGGTTTTGCTGTATAGCTTTGGAGGCTGTCCTGGAACTCACTCTATAGACCAGGCTGATCTTGAACTCACAGAGATCCTCCTATCTTTTCCTCCTGAGTGCTGGGACTAAAGGTGTGCACAACCACCACCAGGTGATACTTTTTTTTAAAGCAGTTCTGGGAATTGAATTCTGGGCTTCTTGCATGTTAGGTAAGCGTTCTTCCCCTGAGCTAACTCTAACACTTGAAAATCAAACTTTAAATTACTACTGTAAGTGGAAAATCAGCCTCAAATTTAAGAGAACCCAGAGAAAAATGAATATAGGACCAATAGAGCAATGAAGTATATCCTCTGTTCTTTTTTAGAGGCTTCCTGTTGCTGAGAGCTGCTCATGGGACTAGACACAAGTCATCCATGAGCAGATGGACACCATTAACTGGACACAGCAGGTATTGGGGGGAGGAGACAACAGCAGCATGCAGCTGTGAGGGGACACACTGGGGCAATTCAGAGTGGGGAATTGGAAGAGGAAATGTGAAATTGTCAAAGAATAATGTGGTTTTATTTTAAAAGAGAGGAGTGATAGAGAACATTGCTGAAGTGCTAAGAGCATCTGAAATGCACATGAGACTTTGCCCTCTGTCCCCCGATAAGATGAAACATGCCCAGTGATGACAAGTTAGTTGAGAGCAAAATGAAACTCACTTCAAAAATTAAGGGGAAAAATACAGCAAGCAAGGTGGTATATGCTTGTAATCCCAGCATTCAGGAGGCTGAGGCTGGAGTGCTGAGAGTTTGAGACTATACAATAAGAGCCTGTTTCCAAAACAAAACAAAAGGCTGAGCCCTGAAAGGCAGTGGAAAGAGGAGTTTCATGCCATAGCACAGCATAGTTGGTCTCATACCAAGTATTGAAATTACTGCAGGAATCCCCAAATGTCCATCCTCCAAAGAGAAGCAAGGAATTATGGGGACAATGTGCAGAAGGGAGAGACAGTGCACAGAGCATCTTCATCCCAGAGACACTGAGTTCTGATAGTGCCTGGATGCAGGGATGGGAGTCTGAGGCAGGAGCAGTCACTGCTGTGTGGGATGCTCTAGAGACTAGGCCATGCTGCTGAGAACCATGATTTGGGTTGTAGTTTTTGAAGGGTGTGGAATGTTCTCTCACAACCTCTCTGGGACCACCCACCAGCAGATGATCTTCCACAAGTCCCCAGGTGTCAGATGGGGAAGGATGGGGTGATGATGCTCATGGGGTACATTTCTACATTTGGAGAGGCTGTGTTGTGGTTTGAACTCACAGCATCTTCCAAACTCACATGTGGAAGGCTTGGTCCCAGTCCATGGATCCAGTCAGAAGTGATTGGATCCTGGGGGCTCTAGATTATGTTGATGGATTCGTAACTTGATGACATTCTCAGGAGGTTCAGAGAGCCAGGAAGAAGGTCTGGTTGGACGGGTAGGTCACTGAAGACCTACCTTGAGGGATCAATCTTGTCACCAGCCCCATCCTGTCTCTCCGCTTCCTGGGTGCTATGAAGGGAGCTGCCTTCCACACCATCTTCCCCTCCATCATGTTTCTGCCTATCCATGGGTCTAAGGGCAAGGGAGCCTGCTGATGAGAGATTGGAACCTCTGGAAATGGGAAAATAACCTCTCCCCTAGTTTATCTCAGGTATTATGTCACAGTGGTGAAAAAGGACTAACATGGGCTCAGTGGCCAAACCTGCTTCAAGAATAACAAGTCCTTGCAGTGATCCCAGCATTTTGGAGACCGAGGCAGGAGGATTATGAGTTTGAAGCCAGTCTGGGGTACCTGGTAAAAACCTGTCTCAGAAAAATTCAACTAGTAAGTTAATGGTAGAACCTGACTGAATGTTGTAGTGTTTTGGGTAAGATGAGTTAAAGGTTGATGTGTGTTTGAATTTTTCATAATAAAATATTGGCCAAAAATAAACACAGCAATGGATATTTTTAATAGGGTTAATAAAGTTTCTTTCTCCATCTCTTCCCCTCAAAAGGCAAGTTGGGATTCTGACTCCCATGGATGTCCTGCCTGAGTCATCTGATTTGCCGCAGGGTAAGCTCAGCAGGAAGTTTCCAGAAGTATTTTATACTGAGCTCTGACACCGTCAGGAATAATACAAGGAGGGGTTGAAGCAAGCCTTGTACACTGTGGGACTCTAATCAGAGAGTACCATGGGTGCTCCAGTCCATTCAGATAAATGTGCCAAAAAAGACACTCCAGGCACCACTATCTAATCTGGGAATGACAAGACAACTGCCATCTGGGCTGGGTTCTTGGGCTACTCCCCCCATTGGCTGCTGGCTCTGATTATCAGTTGACCGTGGGGTCAATCCAGGATAGCTGCTACAGGAAGTTTCTAGTTATTAAAAGACAGAAGAGGAGGAGGAAGGGAACAAAGGAGAGCTTGCTTCGTTAGCAAACTACACAAAAGCTTTCTAATCGCAAAGGTAGCCCTTATTCTAAAGTCCAAGCCATTCAGGAAACAGCCCAGTGACACAGAAAGTCTAGGCCACAGTATTCCTCTGACTGCAGACTCAAACCACAGCTGGCTTCAGTGAGGAAGGCCCAAGAGACCACACAGGGATCATCCCTCTTGCTGGTGCTGGCTGAATGGGCAGAAGGAATAAATACAGCATCCAGACATGGAGGCACATACCCACAATGCTGCAGGAAGATCACAAATTCAAGGTTAGAGATTACCACCCCAGCTCTCAGGGCTCTGGTTGCCAGTGGCTCTGCATTGTACACACACTCTCCTTTGATGGGAGAAGTTTTGGAGGGGATCCCAGAAACTGTGTCCTCTCTCCAGAACAGATCCAGTCTGCCCCTCAGCCAGGCCCATGGAAACCCCTCACTACTCCTGTGAAGTCAATGATACCTGCATGAAGCTTACTGCATGGCTCTTCACTGGATGAATATACGGAGGAAATGACCCAAGAGCCCCGTGGTGCCCTGGTGGGTACCTGAGGGCTATGGTTCAATCTCCATGTTCATGAGCAAAGCTACTCTCTAAGGATCGGAAGTATTTGATGCTGTCCTCTAACACAGGAAATACATAGTGGCATCGAAGGGCTGGGGAGGTCTCAAGCAGTCTGTCTTGCTGTTCTAGCATGAGGACCACAAGTGGAGCCTCAAGACCCATGTAAAACTAGGGTGTGGCAGCACATTTAGCAATCCCAGTGCTGAGGAGGTAGAGGCAGGAGGGTCCCAGCCAGTCAGCCTAGTCAAATCGATGAGCCCCAGACCCCAGTGAGAGTTCCTCTCTTAAAAAATAAGGCGGTGAGAGACACCTGCCCAGTCTAGACTCTGGGGTGTGGGGGTGGGGGTGGAGAGGTGCCTTGGTCCTGCTTCAACTGGGACAGACTCAGTAGACTTCCTAGGGGAGGGCTTACCCTCTCCATGGAGCAGATGAGAGGAGAGGAGGAGGAGAGGGCTTGGGAGGGAAGGAGGGAGGGGGAACTGGGATTGGAATGTAAAAAATTAATTAAAAAAATGAACAACAACAAAAAAACAATAAACAATGGAGTCAGAAGTGAAAAAAAATAAGGTGGTATTGGCTCCTGAGAAATAATGCCTAAGGCTGACCTTGGCATGCATGCACATCAGCATGCATGTACACCACATACATGTGCACACATGTATGTAAATAAATAATAAATCCTCAGTGGATAACAGCAAATGGGGAAGTTCTAGAAGATAGCATTTAGAAAAAATTATCTTTCCGGGTGGTGCTTGCACACGCCTTTTAATCTCAGCACTTGGAAGGCAGAGGCAGGCGGATCTCTGTGAGTTGAGACCAGCCTGGTCTACAAGAGCTAGTTCCAGAATAGGCTCCAAAGCTACACAGAGAAACCCTGCCTCGAAAAACAACAGAAATTATCTTTATGACCTTGGAGTAGGTAAAGATTTTTGTTGTTATTATATGAGAGACGGTTTATATACTCTATAGCCCAAACTAGCCTGAAACTCATGTAGTCGAGGTTTGCCTCAATCTCATGGCAATCCTCCTGCCTCAGCCTGCTGATTGCTAATATAACAGGCATGAATGATCACACCTACTAGGAAAAGACATTTTTAAACAAGACATTGAAATGGAAGGTGATAACGGGACTATGGTAAGACTGAAATCTGTTTATGGAGAAACTCCTGTAATTAAGTAAATGACTAGGTGTAGCAGTGACAGAATGATACACACACACACACACACACACACACACACACACACAAGGAGGGGGAGCAGGCTTTCAAAAGGACAAGCCTATAACTAGAAAAGGTATTTGTAACTCCTAAGCACCCCAACAGCTTATTTCCAGACTGGCTTTGTAAACTCCAGAGTGATACAGCTTAGTAACATAAAATGGGCAAAAGTCCTAGTGACTATAATGGTTTTCCTTCCTTCACTCAAGGTGACCAACTTATAAAGACTCACTGTTTAATCTGGGTTTTGTCCTTGATATTGTCCCTGTCCCTTTAGATTTGAGGTGGCACCCACGGTGGGAGCCCATGGCCCAGCGAAAGTTCTCTCTTCACTGCTGGGAAGCAAGAGAGAAAAAAGGAAGAGACGATGGCCCTGCGGTCCTCTCCAAGGGCTCTACCTTTCAAATCCCTCCCCTAATGGCACCTCATTGGAGATCCAGGGTAACACTTGGACCTTCAGGGGACATTCTAGGCTCAGACTGAGGCTACCAGCTGTTCCTTCAGAGATGATATTCAAGTGGCCAGACTGCCATCTGAATTGACAAGTAAAAGTTCAGAGATGGAGCTGGCTGTGTGTTTAAGAACTCTTACTGCTCATGCAGCAAGTCACATTGAGTGGCTCACAGCCACCTGTCACTCCAACTCCAGGGATCTGACTCACTCTGGCCACACACACACAGCACATACACACAGAGATACACACACACACAGTCACACAGACACACACACACACACAGCTCACATAAGGCAATACCAAATACTGGCAAGGATGTTAAGCACTGAACAACTCGGGCTCCCAAACCCTTTGAGGAGAAAAGTGAACCTAGATAAGCCTGGTGGCTCCACTCAAAGAAGAGTCTCCCCCTCAGCATGTATTTTTGTGCATCAAGACTTGTATAAGCCAGGAGTAGAGGAACCTACCTGCAATCCCAGTACTCAGGAGGCTGAGGCAGGAGGATTGTGAGTGGGAGGCCAGCCTGAGCAAGACCTTGTCTCAAAATAACACATAAGCGGGATGGACCAATAGCCTCCAAAACAATACAGAGAAACCCTGTCTCGTAAAAACCAAAAATAAATAAATAAATAACACATAAGATGGTATCATTAAGGGCTGGAGAGATGGCTCAGCAGTTAAGAGCACTGACTGCTCTTTCCAGAGGATCTGGGTTCAATTCCCAGCACCCACATGGTAGCTCACAACTCCAAGATCCAATAACCCCACACAGACATTTATGCAGAGATAATACTAATGCACACAAAATAAAAATATTTTAAAAAGGTGTCATTAAGCAGCACTGTCCCTCACAGCACAATAGAACAAACTAAAAGCCCACAGAGGGCAGAATGGTTAATTACAGGAGCTGGAGCCAACCCTACCCCACAGTGGATAGAGCAGTGGTCTCTTCTCATCTCACTATGTAGCTGAAGATGGCTAGCTACACACATCCCAATTCTACCCACACAAGGTTCTAAGAAGTTGTATCGACTACATCAAACTCCATTTTGCAGGGTGTATAATTGAAACTGTTAACTAAACCAGGGAGCGAGTGATCATGTCTAAAGGGGAGGAAAACATCTAGAAGAGAGGTTTACATCAGATACGGGTGTTCATTTTACAGCAGTTTGCTACTCCACACATTTATGCTTTGTGGCTTTACTGTATGTTTACGAGGTGCTGCCACATCTGCCGTTACTTCCAATAAAAGCAAATTGGTTGGTGGTTTATCTTCTCAGTACTGTAATACTTACCCAGCATGGGCTCACTTCCTCCTTTGCATACTTGGGAGATGTCACCCAAAGGATGTCTAAAAAACATCCCAGGAATTTTATTTTATTCTTCCTTGTTTTGTGGTGCTGAGCATGGAACCTAGGGCCTTGTGTGTGTCTGGGCTAGCAAGGTACCATTGGCCTGCACCATAGTCCTGATTTCATCTTGTTATAGAACCATATGCAAGTTGTACACCTCTGTTCACATTGGCCCCTTTCCTGGCCTTATGTACCATGGAAGGCACTGTGGACATTGGTGGTTTCTCTACTACAAACAGTTATCTTGATCTTTGTGGCCTGAGTTATCTCATATCTTTGTGGCTTTTCTCAACCTTACCCCACTCCCCATAGCCAACCCCTCAGCAGGTGACATTGTTTTCTACTTGCCAGAGAAAATGGGATTCATCAGCTAAGAACACCTGTCAGTCCCCATTAAACCCTGACCAACAACCTACCTCTCACCACCCCCTCTTCCCCCAGTCTGATCAGTTAAAACCTATTGCTTAGCAGTGGGTAAAGGTGCTTGCAGCCCAAGTTCAATGCCCAGAACCCGCGGAGAGAAGCAGTTCTTGAAAGCTGTCCTCTGACCTCCACAAACTCTATGGCACACACACACACACACACACAGACACAGACACACACACACACACACACACATCACTCCCAGTCCTGTGTTGGGATACCTGAAATATGCTATTTTTCCTGTTTTGCAAGAGTTTATGAGCAGACCCAGGCCCCTTGCTTATCCAAGCCTCCTATAGACTCTTGGCAGTCTCCCCAGGGGAATCCCTCTGTCCCCTCACTACCACTTTTCAACTTTATGCAATTTCCTTCTACTTTGTCTATTTCTTTCTTTTGTTTGTTTGTTTGTTTGTTTTCGAGACAGGGTTTCTCTGTATTGTTTTGGAGGCTGTCCGAGAACTCACTCTGTAGACCAGGCTGGCCTCGAACTCACAGAGATCCACCTGCCTCTGCCTCCCGAGTGCTGGGATTAAAGGTGTGCACCACCACCGCCTGGCTACTTTGTCTATTTCTAAATGTGCTCATTACAAAGTTAAAATCAGTTGTTGCTCAGTGGGTGGCTATGCGGACACGTGACCTGACACAGAAGAAGGCCTAAGGAACATGAGTGACGAGCAGCTGACAGCAGCATTAGAAAGCCTTTGCAAACAGTTTTCTACCAAGTCTAGACTCGGTGTTAGCAGTCCTGGATTCCAGCAGACCCGCACACACAAACTTAAATAGATACCTTGTCTGGGCAACACTATGTTGACATTCCATCTCAGTCAGAAATAGTTCAGTTGTAGATTTGAGTGTAAAAGGAAAGGAACCACTGTCACAGACAGTGATGTGTGTGTGTGTGCATGCATTTTAGCTAAAAGCAGCATGTTATGGCTTATGGATTATGCACGTACAGGATTGTAAGGTTTATCTTTGTTTCTGACCCTGAAAGGATATTTTCGAGGCCAGCCTCTGAGTGCCCCGTGTATGCCACGAATGCTGGGTACCAGTCAGATCTGTGTGGGATAGGGATAGGCCCCTTTCTTCTTTCTCACCTGTGCAGCATCTGTCCCTAGTGCCGAGTCTCAATGGCTGTCTGATGGCGATCCACAAGTGGGAGGGGGTACGGGCTGGCCCTCCCAAGGGTGTTCCCAGGCCATACTGCCCACCCCACTTCACACTCACCTGACCAGCAATGTAGATGGGAAGGAAGATCCAGGCTAGCATCAGCACAGAAAACAAGCCCTGCCCCCCAAAAAAACACAGTCAGAGCGGCTCTGCCCACACGATGGAGCCATTCCCCTGCACTCCACCCCTGAAATAGTCACTTCCTTGCTGCGTGGTTCACTTTCCCTGGCCTTTCTACTTCCACGTTTAAAACTGTAAGAGACTGACAGCATGGACATAGCGCCTGAGGTTCAGCTTCTTAGAGGTTGAGACAGGGTCACTGAGGTTGAGACTAGTCTGTGCAACATAGTGAGACCCTCAAAAAACATAACAAAACAAAAACCCCAAAACAGAGAGAGAGGGACAGACGGGGGATTAAGTAGGAGAGAGGAAACTGGTAATAAAAGACTTGGGGACATCTAATTCTGTCTCCTAAGCACCACACTGTCCTCTTTCGTCAGTTCTGCACCCCCTTCTCTTCCCCTGCAGTGGTGGGCTATACCAACAGGGAGCTGAGGATTCTGGAAGAGTTATCACAGGTCTCAAGAGTCATCTTCCTCCCTTATGAATTAGACCTAAGGAGACCTCACTAGATTGCTTGAGGAGAATCAGCCCAATAGTACTGAATGAGCAGTTAATCCATGCCAGCCTCTCCTCTGCACCCTTCATAATTAGGAGTTCAATCAGTCCTCACACACTGAGCCTAATGGCAGGGACCATGATCACCCCCTAATGTATATAGGAGGTCCAGAAAGGTCAAGTAATTTAACCAAGGTCATACGGCTTGCAAGCATGAATGCTGAGTGATGGGGGATGTCCTTCTGTATATATGTTTCTCTTATTGGTTGATGAATAAAACACTGTTTGACTGATAGAAGCAGGAATATAGGCAGGGCTAGGAGACAAGGAGAATTCTGGGAAAGATAGGCAGAGAAGCACCGGAAAGAATCATGCCATGTGGAGACCGGGAGGATAGGACCTGCCAGGTGTTCTCCAGTAAGATAAGGCCAAGTAGAAATACATAGATTAGTAGTTATGTGTTAATAACTAACGCAGAGCTAGCCAATAAGAAGCCCTAGCCATCAGACAATTGCTTTATAACTAATACAGCCTCTGTGTGTTTATTTGGGGCTGAGAAGGGCAGTGGGACCTGGTGGGACAAGAAAATGCCTGCAATAGCTGAGGCCGCCTAGTTCTAACCTGTAGGTAACTCTTATCCTGTGGGAGTGTGTGTGACATAGGTGACACAACCACCTGCGGGAGAAGCTACTCTGAGATGCCTACTTTGGAGGAGAATGCATCTCTGTGTCTCTAGGGACATGAAACACACATACCACTGAGCATTTTGTTTCAGTAATTGCCGACTGATGCTTAAAATATACAGCTATGCCTTCTGTCACCTGCCTCCTGCCATTTTCTACATACACGAGGAAGCATCCTGGGCCCCCACCCTCTTGATGTTTGGGGTTATGACCCTATGAGTTCCCACTAAGCAGATACACTGACCCAAATAAATTAGTTGTCTAGGGGCACCTTGGAAGCCTGTTCGCTTAACTAAAAATGCATTTCACTTTTAAAGTGCCAAGTGTTCACCTCCCCCAGGTTGTGCTGCAGAACAGAGGGGAGATGTCTGCACCACAGCAAAACTCACATTAAGTTCATAGGCGGCAACAGAGATGCCCACAGCAGCACCGGATCCTGCTAGGCCAATGAAGTGCCCACTTCCAACATTGCTGGCAAACAAGGATGCACCCACCTGTGGGGAGATGAATGGGAAGAGTCCTGGAGCTGGGCCTGGAGAATTGTATCTATTCCAAGCTCAGACCACTCTTCAAAGGGACCAAGACAAGTGGGGAAATACAGAATGTGGGACAATTCTATCCTACAAGCCATATTTCTGCAGTGCACAGCTTGAGCAACTGTCTGTAGCATCCATAGTGGACAGGATTACAGGAAATCCTTCATGATGCAAACCAGCTCTGTTCTCCAACTCAACAAAGTGTGTGTGTGTGTGTGTGTGTGTGTGTGTGTGTGTGTGAGAGAGAGAGAGAGAGAGAGAGAGAGAGAGACAGACAGACAGACAGACAGACAGACAGACAGTGTCTGTAGATCACCTTTAAAAGGAATAGCTAATTGGACTACTGTATTTGTTATCTGCCTTCAACATCCAGTCCAGTTGGTTCCATATTTTCATTCAAACTTTAAGAGCTCAGTATGTATTCCCCAGGGCAGGTGTTGAGCGTGACAATGAGTCTTGAGTTCAGGCAGTGCTGCAGTCTACCTAGCCATGGTGACTGGTACAGTGATGAGCTTGAGATGCAGTCAGAGATAAAACATTTTCCAGGGAGGCAAATGCTGTCTCCGTGCTAGCCTGGAGAGGATGAACAATCTGGAGCAGTATTTACTTCTTGTTGCCATGAAGTTGAAAGTGTTTGGCTATCTTATAGAAGGAGAGGAGCTGAGGCAGATAAGTGACAGGTAAGTTGACAGTTGATGGATGGATTGATGCATAATGGACTGTAGCATAAATAATAAAAATGTAGATTATTGGATCTACTTTTAACAGAGTACTAATAGACAGATGAAGGTAGACAATAGATCAATAGATGGAGGCATATTTTGAGAAACTAGATTATCAGGTCATAGTAATATTGATAAATTGAACCTCTACAACCATCTTATAGATGAACTGACAGATTCTTTTTTATGTAGATAAATTCAAGCAAGGCTTTCTTTAGTTTTCACTCCAACTTGAACACAACATGGAGCAAAACAATGTCAGAGCTTGAAGAGTCTTTTAGAAATGACTTAATATTTTTTTTTTGCAGTGCTGGAGGGGGAACCAGAGCCTTGCACACACGAGGCAAACATCTTCCCCAGAACTCCTCCCCATCTGAGAAGTGATGATGGAACCCGAGAGCACTTACTGGCCACCACACCATGTTGCCTCCAGCCAGGAAGTAGCCTTTCACTGTGTCTCTCTTGGTCCTCACCGTGGACTGCAAGGAAGGAGAGGGCTGGTGAGGAGAATGTCAGTGCTCAGGCATCCAAGGGGGCAGAGGCTGTGAGCTGGGAGGCCACATTTGGGTTGAGATTCCTTTTGTCTGACTGAAACAGTTTGATGTGACTACCCAAGTCGCCTCTGGCCAGTGTGGCCCTACCAGTCCCCACTTCACACGTTTGTGATAACCTACACGATTCCTGTAGACATCTGGGCTGCAGACCTGTGGCTTGCCAATGACAGCTCATAATGGATTTCATCGCTTGCAATGTTCTAGAACCTGTTTCTGTGAGATATTTCCTAAGTACCAGGGCAGATACATTTAAAAGAATTACTTTTTTTTTTTTTTTTGGTTTTTCGAGACAGGGTTTCTCTGTGGCTTTGGAGGCTGTCCTGGAACTCGCTTGGTAGTCCAGGCTGGCCTCGAACTCACAGAGATCTGCCTGCCTCTGCCTCCTGAGTGCTGGGATTAAAGGCGTGCGCCACCAACACCCGGCTTTACATTTTAAATTAATTAATAGACAACTGTAATTAAAAATTGTAGCTTTTAATTACATTTTTTAACTTTAAATTTTGGGAGTTCACAATGCGGCTGACTGGACTGGCACTCACTCTGTAGACCAGGCTGGCATAACTCGGAGGTCCGCCTGCCTCTGCCTCCTGAGTGCTGTGGTTAAAGGCGTGCACAATGCACATCCAACAGCAGCTTCTTTTAATCCTTGCTGTTTGATGTTTGAGACATCAAAATGTTTCTCTCACAGTTCTGTAGAGCTGGGAGTCAAAGGTCAAGGTGCCAGCAAGTTCAGCCTCTGGAGAGGCCTGTCCTTCTAGATGCAGCCTTCTCTGTGTAACAGCCCTGGCTGTCCTGGAACTCTCTCTCTCTACAGACCAGGCTAACTTAACTCACAGAGGTCCACCTGCCTCTGCCTCCTGAGTGCTGGGACTAAAGGCGTGCACCACCACCACCCCATAAGTAGTTCTTAAACATATCCCATGGAAGGATGTCCAGCCTCATTTGTTAAGTGAATATTAACAATGCCCTGAGATATCCTCCCCGACACCACCTGTGTCAGGTTGGAAACAATGAAAACAATACATTGTTACTGAGAGTGGTGAACAAACTGGCATTCATCACTGTTGAGAGTGCAGGCTAAAACTAGCCCAAGGAAGACATTCTGATGGCAGTTGTCATATTATAAATGTGTGTTATCTTGTAATATAACCAATCTACTGTAGGAAAAGTGTCCTGTATTAGCAGCACTCCAAAATGATGAGTGTGCAGAGTTGACCTATTACAGTATTATGGTAAGAGGAGAAAGAACAAAATCCCAAATGACCCTCAGCACATCACTTATACTAGAAGCATCTGAGGGAAAGCCTTGAAACTACGTACCAATTCAAAAGATGCCTAGGGGACAGGGCTGGGCAGAAACAGCAAGGTTAGAACAGCACAGCATCAGTTATCTCCTCTTTTACAAAGGAGCAACACACACATATAAATACACATACATACATACATACATACATACATACATACATATATATATACATACATACACACACTACACTACAGACCACAAACACACACACACACAGACACACACACACAGACACACACATTAATGTTTGAGCTCTGGCTGGGCATGGTATCACACACCTGTAATTCCAGCATTTGAGAGGCTGAGGCAGAAGAATAACAAGTTTGAAGCTAGACTGGGCTACACAGCAAGACCTTGTCTCCAAAGAATATATGATTTGTTCTGATTTGCTTTTAAACCTGGGAGAATACATTAATGAATAGTATGTCCAATGCTCACAAGTTAACAATAGTGATCACCTGCAAAGGGAGTGGTCACAGTAGGAATTTATATGACATTTACTAAGCTGCTGTTAGTTTTTAATCTTGTAACTATATTACCATAAAATGCACATATATGTATACGTATACATATAGACATACACATTCATACATATACTTACTATATATAACATATATATGTATATATGATAGCATAAGCTTCGCAGTAAAGGAAATGGGGATTCTTGCTTCAAGCCTCATAATTTAGTAATAGATTAAAGAACCTAAATTCTTTGGGCCTACGTTTCTTTTATCTGTAAAATGGGTATAAGATCTTTCTTGAGGGGCAGGAGAGATGGCTAAGTGGTAAAGAATGCATAAAGTTCTTGCAGAGGACGCATCAAGTGGCCCACAACCATCTGCAACTCCAGCTCAGGGGACCCCACACCTTCTTCAGACCTCTTCTTCTGACTTCTGCGGGGACACACGCACACATGCTCACATGTCTATACACACACACACACACACACACACACACACACAAACTAAAGCAAGAAAAATACTAGCTTCCTTGAAAATTATATGAAATAACATAAGTGAACATACATTACCTTATTGCCCAACACAGTAAATACATAAATGTATTTTTAAAAAATGACAGGTGCTAGCCAAGTGCTCTACCACTGACTTGTACTCCAGACACTCCACATATTTTGGGGGGATTTTTCTTTTGAGACAGAGTTTCACTGTGTAACCCTGACTAGCCTAGAACTTGCTACATAGGCCTGGCTGACCTTGAACTCACTTGCCTCCACATATTTTATGTCCTAATTGCTGTAGTTCATTTCTTCCTCTCTTGGTGTCCTGTTTTCCCAAAGGCTAGAGTCCACTCTGGGGTTTTGACCAGATGTGCCCTCCTTGCCCCATCTCTCACTTCATCTCCTGGCTTACCCATAATCCAACAGCCAGGACAAAAAGGAAGTACAAAACCAGAACAGCAATGTCTCCAGGCTCCAGGCTCTTCTGGGGGAAAGCCTCCAGGGCATCAGACTGTGGAGGCTGAGGGCTGATGGTGCCACTCTCCATGGTGCTGAATGAACCTCCCAATCCTGGGGAGAGGGAAGCAATGTTAGATTCCAGAGCCCAGAGTCCCTTTCCTCACTCCATCTGCAGCTCCCTCCCCATCCCCAACCCACTCCCATGGAGCAGCAGCAGTAGCAACAACGATGACCTACCTGGGTGGAGGTATGGTGGAGACAGCTTCAGGAAGTCAGGTCCATCCCTCCAACCATAATCATCTAACCACCCTTCCACCCACTCTTTCACCCACCCAGAAAATACAGAGAAGGAGCTAATATTGATGCAATTGATTTTTTGTTTGTTTTTGCTTTAACACTTCAACTACTTGCTCAGAAAAACAAACAATTCAAAGAGTTCAAGCAACATTGGACGTGTTAGTCTTTCCAGCACTCTGGAGGCTGAGGCAGGAGGATTAATGAGTGTGAGGCTAACCTGAGTTACATAGCAAAATGCTGTCAAGGAGAATAGGGCACATAAAGTTCCAGCATGCTTTTTGTCCTGGTCTGGTTTCTGTTGCTGTGGCAAACACCATGACCAGAAGCAACTTGGGAAAGAGTTGATTTCATCTTACATCTATCACCGAGGAAAGAAAAGTCAGGAGCTCGATGCAGGAACTGAGGCAGAGACCATGGAGGAACACTGCTTACTGGCTTGCTCCCTCCCAGGCTCATGCTGAGCTCCATATCTTATATGGCCCAGGGGTGTACCTCCCAGCGATGGCACTGCCCACAGTAGACTGGGCCTTCCCACATCAGTTAGCAATTACGAAATGTCTCAGGTTGGAGAGATGGCCCAGCAGTGAAGAGCACCAGCTGCTCTTCCAGAGGTCCTGAGTTCAATTCCTAGCACCCACATGGTGGCTTATAGCCATATACAGTGGGATCTGATGCCATCTTCTGGCTTGTAGGTAAACATGCAGAAAGAGTACCGTATACATAAAATAAATAAATAATATTCAAGAAAAGAAAGAAATGGGCTGGAGAGATGGCTTAGGGGTTAAGAGCAGTGCCCATTCTTCCAGAAGTCCAGAGTTCAATTCCCAGCAACCACATGGTGGCTCACAACCATCTTAATGAAGTCTGGTGCCCTCTCCTGGCCTGCAGGGATACATGCAGGCTGAACATTGTATACATAATAAATAAATAGAACTTTAAAAAAGATTCTTAAGATATTTATCTTTAAAAGATAGAAAATGTCTCATAGACATGACCACAGGCTAATTTGATGGAGGTAATTCTTCATTGAGATACCCTCTTTTCCAGGTATCTTAGTTGCTTAGTATCTTAGTGGTCTGGACCCTTCCACATCAATATTAATCAAGAAAATGTCCCACAAACTTGCCCCCAGGACAATCTGATGGAGGCAATTCCTCAACTGAAAGTGCCACTACCTAGATATGTCTAAATTTGTGTTAAATTGACAAAAAAGAAAAAAACTAGTTTGTACTCTTCTACTTAGTCAGCACATGGCCCAGGGTAAGTGTAAAATGGGAGGAGTCCTTCAGACACCAAAGTCTTGTCCCAACAATGCATCCGCCCATTAATTGCATATATTTAATATACACCCATACAGCACCTGCTGCCTTCTTGGATTCCCTCTAAGTGTTTTCTTCCCTGAAAAGTGGACACTTTCATTATTATCCTTGTTTTGTAGAAGAAGTTAGACATGTCAAGTAGCTTGTCCAGGTAACACAGCTCAAGTGGCAGGCTTGGAACCTGAACCCGAATAACCTTGCTCCCGAATCCATACTTTGAGCTACTATTGGAAACCATTTCTCTGGAGATTGCACTTCCACGGACATTTCTTTTATTATTTTAATTTTAAATAGCTTGTTTCACATGTCAATCCCAGTTCCCTCTCCCTCCCCTCTTCCTGCACCCCCATCCCCCCCAGCCTCCCACCCTATATGTCATTTCACTCAGGGCAGGGTCCAGGCACTCCCCTAAGAGTCCAGGCTGAGAGAGCATCCCTCTTTGTGCTATGGACACACGATGTCTGTTTGAATGCCAGGGATAAACACTGATCCACTGCCCAGGGCCCCATAGTTGCCCAGGCCTCCTCACTGACTCTCACATTCAGGGGGTCTGGATCAGTCCCATGCTGGCCTCCCAGCTATCGGTCTGGGGTCCAAGAGCTCTCCCCTGTTCAGATCAGCTGTCTCTGCTGGTTTTGCCAGCCCATTCTTTGCCAATTTGCTCATCGCTCCTCTCTCTGTCACTGGGTTCCATGGGTTCAGTTCAGTGTTTAACTGTGGGTGTTTGCCTCTGCTTCCATCAGTCACTGGATGAAGGCTCCCGGATGGTTATTGACATCAAGTTCATTATCAGGAATGGGCATTCGAGGTGGTCTCTCCACTATTGCTTAGCTTGCCAGTTGGTGTCATCCCTTTAGATCACTAGAGGTCACACTGGTGCCTGATCTGTCTTCTAACCTATGAAAACCTCTTCCCCACTCAACCTTCCTGTTCCCCCATGACCTACTCTCTCTTCCTCTTCTCCCCCTCTCTTCTTCCCAGCTCCCACTCCCCCCCCACCCCTTGCCGTGTTCCCCATCTGTTCAGAAGATCTTGCCTCATTCCTCTTCTCTGGGGTACCATGCATATCTCTTAGGTTCTTTCCTGTTTCCCAGACTCTCTGTCAGTGGAAGTGAAGACTGGCACTATCCTGATCCATGTCTAAAATCCATATATAAGTGAGTACATACCATGGTTGTCTTTTTGTGACTGGGTTACCTCACTCAGGATGGTTTCTTCTAGTGCCATCCATTTACCTGCGAATTTCAAGATTCCGTTGTTTTTTTCTGCTGAGTAATACTCCATTGTGTAAATGTACCATATTTTCTCTATCCACTCTTCAGTTGAGGGGCATCTAGGTTGCTTCCAGGTTCTGGCTATTACAAATAATGCTGCTATGAACATAGTGGAGCAGATGCCCTTGTTGTATGAATTTGCCTCTTTTGGATATATGCCTAAGAGTGGAATTGCTGGGTCTTGTGGTAGATTGATTCCCATTTTCCTGAGGAATCTCCATACTGATTTCCAAAGTGGCTGTACAAGTTGGCACTCCCACCAGCAGTGGAGGAGTGTTCCCCCCCGCTCCACATCCTCTCCAGCATAAATTGTCTTCGGTGTTTTTGATTTTAGCCATTCTGACAGGAGTAAGATGGTATCTCAAAGTTGTTTTGATTTGCATTTCCCTGATGGCTAAGGATGTTGAGCACTTTCTTAAGTGTCTCTTGGCCATTTTAGCCTCCTCTATTGAGAATTCTCTATTTAGTTCTGTACCCCACCTTTTAATTGGATCCTTTGGTGTTTTGGAGACTTGCTTCTTGAGTTCTTTGTAAATTTTGGAGATTAGCCCTCTATCAAATGTGGGGTTAGTGAATATCTTTTCCCATTCTGTGGACTGCCTTTTTGTCTTGTTGACTGTGTCCTTTGCCTTACAGAAGCTTTTTAGTTTCAGGAGGTCCCATTTGTTAATTGTTGATCTCAGTGTCTGTGCCACTGGTATTATGTTCAGGAAGTGGTCTCCTGTACCAACTCGTTGAAGAGTATCTCCCACTTTCTCTTCTAAGAGTTTCAGTGTGGTTGGATTTATGTTGAGATCCATTTGGACTTAAGTTTTGTACAAGATGATAAAAATGGATCTATCTTCAGTCTTCTACATACCAATACCCAGTTATGCCAGCACCATTTGTTGAAGATGCTTTCTTTTTTCCATTGTATAGTTTTAGCTTCTTTGTCAAAAATCAAATGTTCATAGGTGTGTGGGCCAAAATCAGGGTTTTCAATTCGGTTCCACTGGTCTACCTGCCTATTTTTGTGCCAATACCAAGCTGTTTTCAGGACTATAGCTCTATAATAGAGCTTGAAGTCAGGTATGGTGATGCCTCCTGAAGTTCCTTTATTGTATAGGGTTGTTTTGGTTATCCTGGGCCTTTTGTTTTTCCATATAAAGTTGATTAATGTTCTTTCCAGGTCTGTGAAGAATTGTGCCGGAATTTTAATAGGGGTTGCATTGAATCTGTAGACTGCTTTTGGCAAGATGGCCATTTTTATTATGTTGATCCTACCAATCCAAGAGCATGGGAGATCTTCCCATTTTCTGTTATCCTCTTTGATTTCTTTCTTTAACGACTCAAAGTTCTTGATATACAGGTCTTTCACTTCCTTGGTTAACATTATCCCCAGATATTTGATGCTGTTTATGGCTATTGTAAAGGGTGATGTTTCTCTGATTTCTTTCTCAGTCACTTCATCATCTGTATATAATAGGGCCACTGATATTTTTGAGTTAACCTTGTATCCTGCCACATTGCTGAAGGTGTTTATCAGCTCTAGGAGTTCCCTTGCAGAGTTTTTCGGGTCACTTATGTAAACTATCATATCATCTGCAAATAGTGAAAGCTTGACTTCTTCTTTTCCTATTTGTATCTCCTTGATCTCCTTTTGTTGTCTTATTGCTGTAGCTAGAACTTCAAGTACAATATTGAAAAGATATGGAGAGAGTGAACAGCCTTGTCCTGTTCCTGATTTTAGAGGAATTTCGTTGAGTTTCTCTCCATTTAGTTTGATGTTAGCTGTTGGTTTACTGTATATTGCTTTTATTATGTTCAGGTATGTTCCTGTTATCCCTGATCTCTCTAGGACCTTTATCATGAAGGGGTGCTGGATTTTGTCAAAGGCTTTTTCAGCATCTAGTGAGATGATCATGTGGTTTTTCTTTCACAGTTTGTTTATATGGTGGATTACATTGATAGGTTTTCTAATGTTGAAACATCCCTGCATTCCTGGGATGAAGCCTTCCACGGACATTTTAAGAGAGTTCAGTGATAGGCAGAATAATGACCCCAAAGGTATGTATATTTAATGCCCAGAACCTGTGATTGTGTAGTGTTCACAGAAAGAAACAAGACTGCTAGTCAGCTGACCTTAAAATAGGCTAGTGCCTGCCTCCACCGGGAGCATCTAATGCAATCACAAATGACACCAAATCAGAGTGGCCAGAGAGGTGACAGTCTTAGAAGTGCTTAGCTCAGCATTGCTGGCTTTGAACACAGGGCAATGGTGTCCTGATCCAAAGAACGAAAGTGGCTTCTAGAAGCTGACAAAGCAAATGAACAGACTGACCCAGGGCCTCCAGAAAGAATTCAGCTCCACTGAGGCCTGTGTGTATGTAGTACAAAGTACGCAAGCCATGCGTGTGCCTGTGAGTACGGTAGAAGGCTGCAAGCTGTGGATGTGCCTGTGTGTGCCACTGCACAGATCTGCAGGGCTTGCAGAGGACAACATCAAGTGTTTTCATTTTTTGGCTCATTTTTAGATAAGGTCTCTCATTAAACCCAGCGCTCACTTGGTGCCTAGACCGGCTGCCCAGAGAGCCCCGGGGATCTGTCATTCTCTGCCCTTCTCAGAGCTGGGAATACAGGTATGTGCCACACAGCTCTATAAAAGGGTGCTAGGGATCTGAACTCAGGTCCTCGTGCATGCACAGCAAGTACTTTACCCATTGAGCTATCTCTCCAGTCACTTGCTGACACCTAGATTTGAGCCCAGTAAGACCTATCTAGCACTTTGAACTCCAGAACTCAAGATAATAAGCATGTGTTGTTCTAGCTGCCTGGTCTGGGATAATTGGCTGCAGCAACTATGAGAAACTAGGTGGTTCTGACTGGGGCATGGGCATAGTTGTGCCATCCCCTGTTAGCCATGGGTCAGGAGTGGTCAGTCCTCACTGTCCATGGTGTGTAGCCCAGTACTGGGACAAATAGCCCAGAGACAGAGATAATCTATGATGGTCTGTGTGGTACAAATGCAGAGACTCAGACAAACCAGACCTTTAAAGGATTCAAGTTCTCACCAGGAATTGTTAGTGCACACCTTTAATTCCAGCACTCAGGAGGCAGAAACAGGCAGATCTCTGTGAGTTCAAGGCCAGCCTGGTCTACAGAGTGAATTCTAGGGCAGCCAGAACTGTTACAGAGAAACCGTGTCTCGAAAAAACAAACACAGCCTCCAAAGCCACAGAGAAACCCTGTCTTAACCCCCTACCAAAAAAGAAGAAGAAGAAGAAGAAGAAGAAGAAGAAGAAGAAGAAGAAGAAGAAGAAGAAGAAGAAGAAGAAGAAGAAGAAGAAGAAGAAGAAGAAGAAGAAGAAGAAGAAGAAACAAAAAGTAAAATGTTAGGCATTCAAGCACTCGGGACTTGGGTGGTCAGCTGGGAAAGTGCTTTCCCATAAACACGAGGACCTGAGTTTGATCATCAGCACCCCAGTGAAAAACACTAGGGAAAAAAGATCTAGGCATAGTGATACGATCTCGTCATCTTGACTCTTGGAAGACAGAGACAGGAGGATCTCCAGGGCTCATTGGCTGGCCAGGCTACTCTAATTGGTGAGCCATGGGTCCCAGTGAGACACCATCTCATAAAAGCAAGGTGGATGGTTCTTGAGAGAAGGCTTCTAAAGTTGATCCAAATTGACTTCTAGCGTCCACTTGCATGTGCACACTCTTGCACACACACTCACACACGTTAACTTATATATATATATACATATATATATATATATACCAAAGAGAGGGAGGGAAGGAGGGAAGGAGGGAAGGAGGGAAGGAAGGAAGGAAGGAAGGAAGGAAGGAAGGAAGGAAGGAAGGAAGGAAGGAAGGAAGGAAGGACAGACTCCAGTTCCGGAGACACAGAACTGTTCCACCCCTTGCCAACCCTGAGAGTCTGAACAAGCTGCTTAATGCTGAAGAACAACTCAACTAGTTTGCATTTCAGAGCCTGCTGGGGTCCTTCACAAACAGCACAGCTGACCTTCTACTTGCAACTAACTCTGCCTCCTGAGTACAGAGATTACAGGTGTGCACCACCTGCCAGGCCTGGCTGCCTGTTTGCTATTGAGTGCAGAGCCTTGCATTATTGCACAGATACAGTCATCACCACCACTGAGTATCTCCTGTTTCTCTACTATATATTTACTATTTCCTGTGGTGAGGGAAGGACCACCTCACTCTATGTGGAGGAATTGAGAAGGTTGCCTGTGAGAGGCATGTCTTCTACCCTCGTACTGTCTAGTGAGACAATCCCCAATACTGTAAAAATGAAAGAAAAGAGAAGAAGCCTTAGTTTACTTTCCACTACTGTGATAAACACCATGACCAAAGGCAACTTGGGGAGGAAAGGGTTTGTTTGGCTTACACGTCTCAGATCACAATCAACTGAGGGTAGCCAAGGCAGAAACTCAAGCAGAAGCTGTGAAGGGATGTTGCTCACCGGCTTGCTCCTCCTGTCTTCTGTTTGCTTTCTTATATACCCTAGGACCATCTGCCCAGGCACCACCTGCAGTGTGCAGGGTCTTCCCACATCATCATCAATTAAGAAAACACTCCACAGTCTTGTCTCCCGGCCGGATTTATGGGGATATTTACTTAGTTGAGGTTCCCTCTTCTCACAGGACTCCAGCTTGGGACAAGTGGACAAAAAACTAACCAGCATAGGAAAAAAGGAAGGAAGGGAGGGAGGGAGAGAGGGAGGGAGGGAGGGAGGGAGGGAGGGAGGGAGGGAGGAAGGGAGGAAGGGAGGAAGGGAGGAAGGGAGGAAGGGAGAAAGGGAGGAAGGGAGGAAGGGAGGAAGGGAGAAAGGAAGGCATTAAATTTACAACTGAGCTATCACTATGGTATACCATGCTTCTAACATGAGAGTCTTAGCAAAAAAATTTTTTTTGGTTTTTCGAGACAGGGTTTCTCTGTGGCTTTGGAGGCTATCCTGGAACTCGCTTCGTAGTCCAGGCTGGTCTCGAACTCACAGAGATCTGCCTGCCTCTGCCTCCCGACTGTCGGGATTAAAGGTGTGCGCCACCAACGCCCGGCTGCAAAAATATTTTTGATGATACTTTGAATATTAAGAACAAGTACACAACTGGGCGTGGTGGCACACACCTTTAATCCCGACAGTTGGGAGGCAGAGGCAGGAGGATCTCTGTGAGTTTGAGGTCAGCCTTGTCTATGTAGTGAGTTCCAGGACAGTCAGGTCTATGTAGAGAGACTCTGTCTCAGAAAACAAACAAACAAATGTCTTTTACAAATTGGAGAAGGTTCTAGATACTTGCAGGCATGTCTTTTGTCCCCATGGCTATCTGGGATGTCTGGTCTGGAAGTCTTAGCCATGAAGTAGTTCTGCGCATTGCAGCATGTGTTGCATCTAGTCTCTACATACTAGTATACAGTGGTATAAACTGACAAAATCAAAATGCTCTCACACCCTGAAAGTCCAATATCCCCACTGCACACCTTTGCTCCAGGCTAAAGAACACCATCAAAGAATTTCTAATAAAGAAGTGCAGGGCTTGGGAATATGGCTCAGTGGTGGAGCACTTGCCTAGTGTTCACCAGGTCATAGGTTCCATTCCCAGCACTGCAGTGTAACCCTGATGATAATAAGGAAATAATGTGAGCAGGTGGGGATGAAGAGATCGGCTCAAGTAGCAACCAGAGGTGGGCAGGAAGGTGAATGTGGAGGCCATGGCTCTGCCTGGGCGATGGACAGAGTAGGGAGAAGGCTGGTTGGTCTGTTATTGCTGCTGCCATAACAAAACACCTTAGCCTGAATACATTTGAAGGTTTATTTTATGTGTCTATGCTTGTGTCTGAGTGCATGTATGTGCACCACGTGCAGTGCATGCAGGTGTCTGCAGAGCCACAAGGAGGCGTTGAGTCTGTTGGAACTGGAGTTACAGGGAGTTGCCTGGTATGGGTGGAAGGAACTGAGCCAAGGCCCTTTGCAAGAGCAGCAAGGGCTCTTAGCGACTGAGTCACCTCTCCAGCACCTGGAAAAAATTCTCAATAGCATGACTCTGTTGACCACAGTTCCAAAGTCCAAGAAGCCCACGAACAAGGTGATGGCAGATTTCCTGTCTGGCAAACCCTGATCTTCATTAAGTGATGCTTTTTTCAGTGGACTCCCAGGATGGAAACAGCAGCAGCCTCCAGCAAGCTTCTCTTAGAAGGAAACTAATCCATTTGTGAAGGTTTTGTTATATGACTTAAGCACCTCCCAATGGCCCCATCTCTTATCACCATTGCACTGGGGTTTGGGTTGTGACCTATGAACCCTTTTTTTGTGTGTGTGTGGTTTTTCAAGACAGGGTTTCTCTGTAACTTTGGAGGCTAGGCTGTCCTAGAACTCTCTTTTGTAGACCAGGCTAGCTTTGAACTCACAGAGACTCACCTGCCTCTACCTTCCGAGTGTTGGGACTAAAGGCATAGGCCACCAACCCCCAGCAACCTATAAACTCTTAAAGAGACACACGCATTCTAACCACAGCACAGGGAGAGTAGTAGAGAAATGATTTGGAATTTGCTGACAAGACTTGGTGATAGGGAAAGTGGGACAGGGACTCTCCAGCAAGGTCCTGCATCTACTAAGAGCCCGGGGCCTGGTCACCTGAGCAGGATAGCTCAGTCACCACCCCGGGGCTGGCTTTCTTTCTCAGTGCTATTGACTTTTGGGTGGTTTGTTTGCTTTGCTTTGACTTTAGAATGGATGTAAGCACCTCAGCAGGGTGTTCTTGGTCCTTAGAGCTGGCTTTCCTTTCTCAATACTATGGGCTTTTGAGTGATTTGTTTTGCTTTGCCCTTTAGAATGGATCCTGCTATATACTGCAACCTGAATTACTATGTAGCCCAGACTGGCTCTAAACCTGCTGTGATCCTGCATCAGCATGCCTAGCCTGCTGTTGACATTTTAGACTGACTGGCTCATTTATGTGTTGTATGTGTCTTTATCACACCTGTGTGCATTGGCACATGTGTCTATGCATGTGTGGTGTTACAGGCCTTTTTAGGAATGTCTGGCTTGTCACAGAGGTGCTGGAATCCAAACTCTGGTCCTCATGATTGCTCAGCAAGCACTTATATTAACTGCTAAGCCATCTCTCCAGGTCTAATTATTTTTTCTTTTTTTCTTTTTTTTATTTTTCAAGACAGGGTTTCTCTGTATTGCTTTGGAGGCTGTCCTGGAACTCACTCTGTAAACCAGGCTAGCCTTGAATTTACAGGGATCCACCTGCCTCTGCCTCCTGAGTGCTGGGATTAAAGGCGTGCACCACCAATGCCCAACTCGAACCTACTTCTAAAACTCTTGAAGGAACAAAATCACAACACAGTCCAGACACGGGAAATAAGAGTGTGCACAAAACACTAAATTCAATCCCCAACACTGACAGAAAAGACTAGCCAGGGAGCCACTGTGCTTGGAACCCCCTTGGAGAAACGGAAGCAGCAAGTCAGTGAGCCCGGCAGGGGTCAAGTCTTCCCAGAACTGTTGACCACACGGAGGAATCTGTGGTGCATTTTCTTGATTGATTATTGATATGGTAGAGCCCAGCTGAGGTGGAGGTTTTTTGTTTGTTTTTTTATCATAGCAGGGGTTGGGGTGAGGGGATTTCCATCTTCTAGGACACCAGATAGACTAACATTTGGCTAGGTGTTTCCCTGCAAAGGGGGATGGGTGTGTGCTGTGCAGAAAGGGGAAGACAACATATATCCAAAGGAGGCAAATTCATGCAACAAGGGCATCTGCTCCACTATGTTCATAGCAACATTATTTGCAATAGCCAGAACCTGGAAGCAACCTAGATGCCCCTCAACTGAAGAGTGGATAGAGAAAATGTGGTACATTTACACAATGGAATATTACTCAGCAGAAAAAAAAACAATGGAATCTTGAAATTCGAAGGTAAATGGATAGCACTGGAAGAAACCATCCTGAGTGAGGTAACCCAGTGGCAAAAAGACAGATATGGTATGTACTCACTCATATATGGATTTTGGACATGGATCAGGATAGTGCCAGTCTGCATTTCCACTGACAGAGAGTCTGGAAAACAGGAAAGAACCTAAAAGATATGCCTAGTACCCAAGAGAAGAGGAATGAGACAAGATCCTCTGAACAGATGGGGAACACGGCGAGGGGTGGGGGGGAATAGGAGCTGGAAAGAAGAGAGGGGGAGAAGAGGAAGAGAGAGTAGGTCATGGGGGAACAGGAAGGTTGAGTGGGGGGGGGGTAGAATAGAGGGAAGAGGTTTTCATAGGTTAGAAGACAGATCAGGCACCAGTGTGACCTCTAGTGATCTAAAGGGATGACACCAACTGGCAAGCTAAGCAATAGTGGAGAGACCACCTCGAATGCCCATTCCTGATAATGAACTTGATGTCAATAACCATCCGGGAGCCTTCATCCAGTGACTGATGGAAGCAGAGGCAAACACCCACAGTTAAACACTGAACTGAACCCATGGAACCCAGTGACAGAGAGAGGAGCGATGAGCAAATTGGCAAAGAATGGGCTGGCAAAACCAGCAGAGACAGCTGATCTGAACAGGGGAGAGCTCTTGGACCCCAGACCGATAGCTGGGAGGCCAGCATGGGACTGATCCAGACCCCCTGAATGTGAGAGTCAGTGAGGAGGCCTGGGCAACTATGGGGCCCTGGGCAGTGGATCAGTGTTTATCCCTGGCATACAAACAGACATCGTGTGTCCATAGCACAAAGAGGGATGCTCTCTCAGCCTGGACTCTTAGGGGAGTGCCTGGACCCTACCCTGAATGAAATGACAGACTCTAGATATCCCCTATGTGGAAGGGGATGTCTGGGGGATGGGGGTGTAGGGAGATGGGGGTGTGGGAGGAGGGGAGGGAGAGGGAACTGGGATTGACATGTGAAACAAGCTATTTAAAATTAAAATAAAAAAATTTTTTAAAGACAAAAAAAAAGAGAGGGCGATGGGGGAAGCAAGGAAAACGTGACACCTTTTCTTTCATATGGAATCAAGATTTTCATATGTCACAGGAAAGATGAAAGGGGAAAGTTGAGGGAAAGAAGAGGAGCGGTGAGCGTGCCCACGTGATGGAAGCAAGGTACAACAATGTTTATGGGTGAGAATGTCGTAGTGATGCCCATTCTTTTCTTTTCTTATTTATTTGTCTACTTGTTTGTTTGTTTGCTGGTTTTTTCGAGACAGGGTTTCTCTGTATTGTTTTGGAGGCTGTTCTGAAACTCACTCTGTAGACCAGGCTGGCCTGTAACTCACAGAGATCTGCCTGCCTCTGCCTCCCGAGTGCTGGGATTAAAGGTGTGTGTGACCACCACCCACTCTTTTCTACTAAAAGAAAAAATTAGCTCTGCCTTACAGATTTTTTTGTCTAAGGTAGGAGATAAGGCTCTTGTTTGACCATAAGGCTATTTTGGATGTTATGGGTATTATGAGATGCTGAGCAGCATCTCTGGTCTGTGTCCCCCTCCCCTACATGCCAGGAACATCCCCCAAGTTGTGAGAGTCTGGCATGGACCGCATGAGGACCATTGCTGCTTAACAAATTTCCAGCATTTCAACATTGCCTCTTCTCCGGCACCTTTTTATGTTCATTTTTAATGATTCTCACTATTAATGTCTTTCCCTTTGGGAAATTTTATGTAGGCTTTGGTAAAGGATAAAAATGTGTCCAATGGTAGCTTCTCTAAACAAAATAATTCTCTGGTGAAAAAAATCACCGCCACTATGGAACCAGGAATTCCACTGTGCCCTCCTAATTACAACAAGAACAGGAAAGTTAGAGATTTACTAGACACACCTGATCCCAAGGATGAAATGCCTACAATTCGTATCCAGACCCTAAGGCCATTAAGGGCAAGCATTCAATTAATAAGTGTAGAGAAATCAGAATGGTAGGGTATAATGGGAAAGGAGTAAGACAGCAGGACCTTCCTGCTTGGGAGTGTTATGGGGGGGAAGAGGCCCATATAGTAAGACTAAGAAAGTGTAGTGTAGTGTCTGCTCCCCAGAAGTCCTTTTCCCAAGGTCAGACATTCGAATAAGAGTCTCTATTCCCATGGGGGCTTGAGGAAAGTTTCTGCTTGATTAAACAGACATAGCTCTAGAAATAGGAATTTGTGGCCCTCCATTAACATATGACTGGTGCCTATTGTCAAGGTCAATGCTGGATCTTCAACTCCTGATCTCAAGCTACACCCCAGCTCACATGCCCCTTGTCTCCCATTCAAGGCTCTATGTGCAACTATAGAGCATAAAAGGTGTAGTCTTGCTGGGCGTTGGTGGTGTACGCCTTTAATCCCAGCACTTGGGAGGCAGAGGCAGGCAGATCTCTGTGAGTTCGAGGCCAACCTGGTCAACAGAGCGAGTTCCAGGACAGCCTCTAAAACAATACAGAGAAACCCTGTCTCAAAAAACCAAAAAAAAAAAAAAAAAAAAGGTGTAATCTTTACAATTAAACACTGCTGGCAGCCATCCCAGTTCACCCTCAGGTCTCGTCCTCTTCCTCCTCCTCCTCCCGCACCACTGACTTCACATGTCCTCTTTGGGACTTCCCCACCTCCCCACCCCCACCAAAGCAGGTCTCAGGCAAGAACCCATAGAGAAGATGCTGCTTCTCTAGGCCCTGCAAGGCCTCTCTTGATCAGCCTTGACTGGTGACCTAGCTTTTAGTTCTGACGCAGTTCCAAGGAAGAGAAGGCAAGGCCAAACAGGAGAGGAAGAAAGGCCACCGGACATGTGTCCTAATGCAGAAGGAGCAGGCGAAAGCCAAACCAGCTCTGCCCTTACCTGAGGCCAGCCAGGTCAGGAAATTATGATCCCTGGCTCCTGTAGAATGGGATGATGGCCGGGCGTTGGTGGCGCACGCCTTTAATCCCAGCACTCGGGAGGCCGAGGCAGGCGGATCTCTGTGAGTTCGAGGCCGGGCTGGACCGATAGCCTCCAAAACAATACAGAGAAACCCTGTCTCGTAAAAACCAAAATAAATAAATAAAAGAATGGGATGATGATCCCTGGGCTGCTCCAGAGACAGGCTTAGAGTGGGGGTGGGGTTTATAGGTTCCAGCTCTGAAAGGCTGGAGTCTTGGGGAGGAGAGAGCTAGCTTCATGGACTTTGGGTGCTGTCGAGGGTCAAAACCCCCACTGGGTAGAAAATGTTTTCACTGCCTTTAAAAGAGTTGTGGGTCCTAGAGACGTAGCACCCTGTCTGAAGTCACACTGTCAGTGAGTGAACCTGGACCAGCTGGACTGACCCACTGCTTCAGAAACAGGGAACCCTGGGTAAGCATAGGATGCAACTTCAGGCAGGGATAGTTGCTGTACCTGAGAAAGTATAGATGGATCTAGAAAAATCAAAGGTCTGGAAAGGAAGGGAAGCAAGAAGGGAGGAGAGAGAGCAGCCTTCTGCTCGGAGCTCTCAGGGACATCGGTGTCCCCAGCCCCACCCCCAGGTCCCCTCCTGCCCCATTGCCTGCCAGGCACTGAGGGGCCTGCAGATAAACAAGTCTTTCATCATTGCAGGGGAGGCTGGCACAGCGGCTAAGTATTCATAGACCTCAGAGCTGGGAGGCTGCATCTTCATGGTGGGGACGGGTGATGGACCACAGATGCTGGGAACCCAGAGCCCGCTTCTCTGAACCTGCCTTGACATTCAACACACAGTACATCTGGGCCCTCACTGTGACTAGCATAGGTGCAAAGTATGTAACACACTCTCTGTCATTTCACCCTCCCGGTCACACCTTCAGCTCATAGGTGAGAATCAAGACATCACGATGCCAAAGGCAGCCGGATCAGAATCTGGATGTGCTACAGTCGTAGGACAGAAGGTCATTGCGTTTCCATGCAGCTGTCTGTCTTGCTCTCCCCACACCCACTTTTCTCTCCTGTTCCCTTTCCCTCCCTTTACTCTGCTCTTCTCCCACAAACACTCATTAGGTACTACTGTGTGTCTTATTTGTGTTAGGACTTGAGACACCAGCTATGTGGCAGGCTCCATGTTACCCCCTGGCCATGCAAGTAAGACATTTAAAGTGTTTTTTATGTGTGTGTGCCTGCGTGCATGTATGTGTATATGTGTGCCATGTATGTGCATGAAATTAGAAGAGATGCTGTATCCTCTGGCACTAGGTTGTAGGATGCTATGAGCCGCTGTGTGGCACCAGGAACTAAACCCATATCCTCTGGAAGAGCAGCGAGTACTCTTAACCACTGTGCCATCTCTCCAGCCCCTCAGTAAGACATTTCATAGCTACCAGCTGTGTGCCAGGCTCTGTACTAGGCCCTGGAAGTTCAATGGAACATTCATTAGATATTATCTGTTTGCCAGGCTTTACATAGTGAGCTCTATCGGACTTTGGGGGTTCAGTGGAACAAGTATTTATTAGGTACTGTGTGCCAACTAACTCTCAATATTTAGGGAGGCAGCCTCGCTCCCATCCCCGTGGATTTTCACCCCAGTCCCTTACCGTGCTGTGGCTACCCAGACCTCTGGGTAAACTAACCTCCACCTAGCACCTTCTGCCCAGAACACCATGGTTATTTGATCCCAGCCTCCCTTAGAGGGCCTTAGAGGGTGGGTCGTAAGGTCCTCTTCTCAGAGCCCCTGCCAGCTCCCTTCCTGAGGGTGGGGTGAGGGCAGTGAGTCTTGACAAAGGCTTTCTTTGCAAGCAGAACAGGCTGCCCTTGAGGTTGCCAAGGGGCCAGAGCACAAAAGGAAGCTCAGTTAAACAGGGACAGCTCACCCTTCCCTTCCGGCCTTTTCCACAGTGATTGTGCTATGGGAGATGTGAAATTTTTCCACACCACAGTGCAAGGACAAACAAAGGCAAACCAGGAAACCAGGCTAACAGGTCGGGGCCACAGCTGGCCAACTGTATTCGCTCCTTTTTTTTTCTCTCTCAGCCTGTCTTCTCTGTGTGCCTGCTGACGACGAGGGTCACTTTTTTTTTTTTAATTTATAACTTGTGTGTGTTTCAAACTTTAAAAAATGGGTGGAGCCGGGCGGTGGCGGTGCAGGCCTTTAATCACAGCACTCCAGGAGGCAGAGGCAGGCGGATCTCTGTGAGTTCGAGGCCAGGCTGGACCGGCAGCCTCCAAAACAATACAGAAAACCCTGTCTCATAAAACCAAAAAAAAAAAAAAAAGAGGTGGAAAATAAGTGTTACCCATGTGCTCAAAGCCTTCCTTCTATGTCAGAGACACTCCTGACATGAAGTGTCAAGCTTGATATTTTTGCCAAGATATTGGCAAGTTTCCCAGAAAGAAAGGGGAAAAAAAAGCAAAAATAAAAACATGAGGGGAGCCAGGAAGTGGTTCTCTTGCACCAAGAAACACACACACACACACACACAACTACCATCTAATTACAAATTTTAACTATGGGCAATGGAGCCTTGGGAAATAGATGTGTCATTGTAAACCAGCTGTGCAGACTTCTGAGCCTCAGCTCCTGGCTCAAATCTCACCTCTGCTTCCTCTAGCTGTGATCTAGAGCAGTAAGCTCTCCAAGGCTGCTTCCCCAACTATAGAACGGGAGCAACAGTCAGGCGCCCATCACAGCAAACAAGTGAGCTGTGCCACATGGTTCGGAAGAGGATGGCTGAATGCTCACAGCTTTCACATACAAGCAGTGGGGAAGAAAGAAGAGTGTGGACTTTGTGTCAGGGAGACCTGGCCACTTATGAGTGAATCTTATTTGCAACTCAGCATTACAAGGTCAGGCCCCGATTAACCCCTACTGACCAGGTAGAGCCAAGGGTTGACCCATGGTCACGCCCCTGGAAAATGACTGAACTAGGATCCAGCCTGGGTTTAACTCCTCACTCCTACCCACCATAAGATAAGAACCCATGGCAGGAGAATCCCAGATGTGACACCAAGCCTTGATCTGAAGTCACTCACACTCTCCCTCCTGTTCCTCCGCAACCACTGCTGTAGAGGAACCTGTCACTTCAAAGCCACAAGCTGGCCTGGTCTAGGGAAGTTGGAGGTAGACCAGTCTAGTTAGGGGGAGAGGGGCCACTGCAAGGCCAGGAAGACTTGAGAAGGCCTAGAGCTGCAGCAAGAAGGGGCTCACTGGCATTTGCAGCTTCTGGGCTCTTGATGTTTGGCATAGGTGTGGAGAAAGGGCTGATGGGTAGAGTCTGAGACATTTCTTGTGGTGAGGGGAGAATTTCTAAGCATGGCAGAGCAAAATTTTTCCTAATGTGCCTCAGAGGAAAATAGATGTGAGTGTAGGGGAAATAGATGAGTCTTCTCCATCCACCTATCCCATTCAGAAATGGTCCTGCCCTGAAATAACCAGAGTAGAAGTCACAAGATCATCTATTTAGGCCAGACGTGTTCATTTAAATGCCACCATGGCATCTCTCACAGATGCCTACAGATATCCAACGTCAGCATGTACAGGCCAGAGACCAAACTCTTCATCTGGGATGCAGATGCCTCTGCCACACTGGCCATGTCACTAACCACTCACACCTGAAGCCCAAAGCATCCCTAAGTCATGTCCGTCCATGGATCCAGCCGTCCACCCGTCTGTTCATCTTTCATGTGTCTACCCACCCAAGAATCTGTCCATCCATCCATCCACCCACCCACCCATTCACTCACCCACCCACCTACCCATCCATCCATCTGTCCACCCATCCATGGCAGAACATACAACAACAAACTGAGAACAAGCCAATGCAGACTCACAATGTCAGCAGTGAGTTTCAAAAACAAAAGAGCACACACCTGACATCCCAGTGACAGTGATACCCCATGCATTATCCATCTGTACGTCCAGCCAGCCAAGTGACATATGAGTATCATGGTATGCCAAGAACTGTGTCTAAGAACCAAAGATGTCATTGCATACAAATATCCATCAAATAATTTATCATGTCTTTCTCAACTTCCCGAATCTATTCAGCTCTAGCTTTATCTCTTCTACTTCCAAAACATACCTTGAATCTGTTTATTTTCCTTAAATCACTATCATCCCAGCCACCTTCACTAGTGTCCAGGCCAGAGACAGGAATTACACTCTTCCTACCTACTGTTAATTTAGGTTCCTTTTAACCTCTCCCTTCTATGGAATTCAAAGAAGTATTTGAACACAAATCAGAACACTTGCTTTCTTCTGTCTATTCCTTGAAAGCTATCTATGACCTCAGGGTCCTTGGCTTCCATTCACTCTTGTCTTTCATTCACAAAACACTCCTCATTACTTAGATGCCAACTGACATAGATCCCATCTGCCTTCTCCGGGTCTCAGTCTCAGTCAGGTCCCCAAGTCCTTTCCTTTCATATTAAACGTGATTTTACTCTGTGGTTTAATGAAGCCTGGCACACCACACATAGAACTCTCCTGCAACCCCTTATCTCCCATTACTGTAAACACCAGGAAGGCAGAGGTGATTTGTCTGTCTCGTTTTGTGCCCCTGAAGCAGACACTTCATCAACTCGTCTTGCAAATATCCCAACAAGGGCAGCATTTCTCAAAGTCAGAGGTCCAGATTCACCTGTCAACCATTCCCCAGAGCTGACCAGCGCATGGCCACGGGGGCTGGGACTCAGCTCTGCTCTATGCTCTGTTACCTTTAGCAAGTTACTCAATAGCTTTAGGGTATGTCTGTGTACCTGGCCCCCTGGCAGCTGTGCAGTTGGAAGAGATCCCATAAGTGCAGGTGGGCCACGCTGGCGAACCACGACTTTGCCTTGCTCATTAGCAGCAGTAAGCAGTGCATCCTTCAGGGTTTCTGTGCCCTGCAGCTCCTCTCTCCCTCCTTAGTTCTGAGGAGCCTGATCTGCCACACCTGGGGGCTGGGGCATCTGACAGATTAGGAACCAGAGGCTGCTGTCCCTGAATTTGAGAGAGAACTGAAAGCCTCTGGCCTATGCTGTTAGCTAATAACACCCCCAAACCACACTCTAGACCAGGAGGAAATGAACGTTCTCTGACTCCCATGAGGTTCACGGATGGGACCTCTGTCAGAGTGGTTGTCCAGTCCTCGGACCCAGGGGGCTTCCCAGTGCGGAGAGTGGGTATCTTGGGGAGGAGGAACCTTACCTTCTTCTGGATGCCGATTCTACCACCCTAGGCTCTCAGGGACTTCAGAGGCAGAAGGCACAGTGGCTGTGAGAAGGGAGACCCTTGGGATTTCCTGTCCTTTGCGGCAAAGCGCGGCAGAGGACAGCAGTGGCCCTGCCTCCTTGCCTGCTGCTGAGAAAGGTTCCACACAGGTCAAACTCCAAACTCCAGCCTCAGCTGCCCCAGCAGTTTAAAGGAAGCCTGGATGATCTCCCCAGAACCCTTGAACTCTGAGCAGGCCCCTGAGAGGAAAGGGGCCTGCCCAGCTCTCACTGGGCCTTGGCCAGTGCCCTCACCTGGCAGGGGGCCCATGGCCTGAGAGGCAGGGGAGACTAGAGCCTGGGCACTGGGCTGCCTTTTTCATCCACTCTCCCGCCTCCCCTCCATTCTGGGAGTAGGCAGCCTTAGGACAGCTGGAGGAGCAGGGGGAGGAAGGGGGGTGCAGGAGATAAAAGGGACATGCCCAGAAGGACTTTTCCAGTCCCAACCACCGACAGTAGCAGCCAGCGCAGCAGCAACTGTGCTTCTTCATCCCTTCAGACAAAAGCAGGGCACAGACACGTGGCACCCAGACAGACCATCAGGCGGTGCTGAGCCATGGACAAGCTCACATAGCAGGCGGTGCTCCAGGGTAGTCAGGACAAGAGCTGCAAACACTTTCATTTAATTACTGGCATTTGCAGACTGCTATGCTTAATCTCACTGTCAGTGTTCACTGGATTAACAACCATCTAGGAGATACCTGTCAGTGTGTCTGCCTGGATGTTTCCAGACAGGTGTAAGCTGGGAACCCTAGCCTGGATGTGGGCAGCACCACCCTAGGGGTTCCCTTCCCTACATGCCCCACATATTTTCTTCCATTTTAAAAACTGAGACAGCAAGGTATGCTGTCTTCACAACGGCATCTTCACACCTAAGCATTCCTTTGCCTCCCTCTAGATGGTTCTCTTCCTTCTCCCAAATCTGTAACCTGTGTCCTCTTGCTCTTTCTTCCCTCCACCTCCTTTAAGATCTCTTCTCAAGATTCCCCCTTTCCAGTTTCAAGACACGTGTGTGTGTGTGTGTGTGTGTGTGTGTGTGTGTAAATCTATGTTCCACATATGAGAAGAAAGCTGTGTGCACAGTTACCTGTCTTTCTTTGCCTCCATGACCCACTTGTTCCTCCTCCCTGCTTCTCTGAGAATGTATGTGTCCACACCCCTGATGGCCCCTTCTATTTCCCTGTCATATGCATAGGCTCATATTTTTTTCCAATCTGAATTCCACGTATGAGAAAAAAAACATAGCTATTTGTCTTTCTGAGTCTGGCTTATTATACTTAACGTAATGTCCAGGTATGTTACCTACAGAACCGTCCAGATGTCCCTCACAGGTGAACGTATCTCATTCCACCCCCAGTTACCCCTCAAGAGGAGTGAAAAACCAGCCTCCTGAAAACAGCCACACACAACAGCCCCAAAGCAGAAATAGTGACAAATGTCCTGAGAGGGTGATCCAGCTGGGCTGGGTAGAACCTATGGCAGAACACTTGCCTAGCATGTACCAGTCCCTATATTCCATCCCTAGCACAGCAAAACAAACACAAGAAACCAAGAACATTCAATGCAGACGCAATGTCAGCAGTGAGTTTCAAAAACAAAGGAGCACACACCTGATACCCCAGGGACAGGAAGTTCAACGACTGGACAGACCACACTGCAGTGCAGGCTGGAAGATGATAGGAGAATGGGAGTAGCTGAAAGCAGAACTCAGTGCACTTTCTCCACTGATGGAGGAGACAGAGGGTGTGTCTCTGTGTGGTCCACAAGTGTCTTCCTCAGTCATTCTCCATCTTACTTTTGAGACAGGGTTTGTATTAGTCGAGTTCTCTAGAGTCACAGAGCTTGTGGATATAAGAGATAGAGAGAGAGAGAGAGAGAGAGAGAGAGAGAGAGAGAGAGAGAGAGAGAGAGAGAGAGAGAGAGAGAGATGGGAATTTGTCGGAATGACTTACAGGCTGCAGTCCCACAATGGCTAGGTGTGAATGGAAAGTCCAAGAATCTGCAGTTGCTTAGTCCCACGAGGCTGGGTGTCTCAGCTGGAATGGATGTTCTGTTCTGACGAAATGAAAGCAAGCAGGTGAAGAACAAGCCCTTCCTTCGTCCATTGTCTTTGTATAGGCTTCCAGCAGAAGGTGTGGCCCAGATTAAAGGTGTGCCTTCCAGCCTCAAGGCCTTCTTAAAGGGGTGTGTCATCCAGCCTCAAGATCAAGATTAAAGATCCGGGTCACGGGTGTGCCCTCCATTTCTGGATTATAGTTCATTCCAGATATAGTCAAGTTGACAACCAAGAATAGCCATCACAGGGTCTCTCTCAGTGAGCCAGGAACTCACCAGTTCAACTGGCTGGTTGGCCATCGACCTCCATGGATCGACCTATTCCTGTCCCTCACCCCACTGAGCGTTCAGATGCATTCCACCATTAAAAACCATTGAATAAAGTTAAGATATATGCATCTTACTCTATTTCAATTTTTCCTTAAAAAATGGCAGCAAGGCTGGAGAAATGACTCAGTGCTTAAGAGAATAGACTGCTTTTCCAGAGAGGACTGGAGTTTGGTTCTCAGCACCCACCTCAGGCTGCCCACAACCACCTGTAACTGCAGCTCCATGGGGATCTGATCCCTCGGTCTCTGTGGTGGCCTGCATATACACATGCATAGGCACAGGCACATATCACTAAAAACATTACAAATTTTTGGGTGGAAGCTGTGTGAATAAGCCCGGCCAGTGTGATTTCTGCTACCAGGATGGTGACAGCTCAGGTCCTTTTCCAGCTATTTCCTCCCAAGTTGTGGTGATATTTTGATCATCACACCAAGTATTTGTTATAACCTAAGAACATGGGTCTTGAGTGACCAAAGTTCCTGATTTTTCAAGAGAAATCCCAAAGTCTAGATCAGTGGTTCTATTTTTTTGTTTGTTTGTTTGTTTGTTTGTTTTTGGTTTGGTTTGGTTTGGTTTGGTTTTTACGAGACAGGGTTTCTCTGTATTGTTTTCGAAGCTGTCGGTCCAGCCCAGCCTCAAACTCACAGAGATCCGCCTGCCTCTGCCTCCAGAGTGCTGGGATTAAAGGCGTGCGCCACTACCGCCCGGCTAGATCAGTGGTTCTTAACCTTCTTACTGCTGCGACCCTTTAATACAGTTATCTCATTGCTACCTCATAACTGTAATTTTTCTCTTGCTATGAATTGTATTGTAAATATCTGATATGTGATTCCCGGTGGGGTCACGACCCACAGGTTGAGAACCATTGGTCTTTTTTGTTTGTTTGTTTGTTTGGTTGGTTTTGTTTTGTTTCTTGATATGGACTCTCTTCATTGATAAGGTTTGGTGTATAATTCAAATTTACAACAGTGTGCTTGTCACAGGTATGCTGGCTCTCCCTGTATCTCTGAGCTGCTCGTTCTCTCAATCTACAAGTTCAAGGCTGAGCTCTGCATAAGCTTGTGTTTCCGTCCCAAAATATCTGAAGCTTCCACATCCTCTTCTTTCTCTGCTTCTTCTTCCAATGCTGGGGTGATGGGGGTTGAACTGAACTTCCGTATGCTGTAAATATATGCTTCTCTCATTGGTTTAATAAAACCCTGATTGGGCAGTAGCCAGGCAGGGAGTATAGGTGGTGCTACCAGACTGGGAGAATTCTGGGAAGAGGAATGTAGAGAGGAGCCAACAGAGAGACGCCATATAGCTACCAGGAAGATAGGACACCAGGCATTCTCTGGTAAGATAAGGCCATGTAGAAATACACAGATTAATAGTTATGGGTTAAGAATTTAGAGAGAGCTAGCCAATAAAAAACCCAAGCCTTTGGCCAAACAGTGTATAATTAATATAAGTCTCTGTGTGTTTATTTGGGACTAAAGGGCTGTGGGACCAGGCAGGACAGAAACTCTGTCTACACTGGGGATGGAACCCAGGGACCTCATGCATACTGAGAAAGCATTCTATTCATAGCATCCTGGTCTATGGATATGGCCCATCTACAACTTTAAAAACACTTTCTCTGGACTGAGAAATGGTTCAATGTGCACAGTTGCTTATAGTGCAAGTATGAGGGTCTGAGTTCAAATCCCCGGCACCTATGTCAAAACTAGGCATAGCTGCATGTACCAGGATTGGAAGGAGGCAGAGACAGGTGGATCCTGAGAGCTCATTGGCCATCCAGGCTAGCTGAAAAGGTGACTTTCCAGTTTAATGAGAGACGCTTTCATAAGGGAATAAGGTGGAGAGCAATAGGGAAAGATATCCACATCTTCCTCTGGACCTCCACACATGTGCGCACACACACACACACACACACACACACACACACACACACACAGTAAGAAAGAAAAATCCGCCGTCAACCATTCCACAGTCCTTTCTCCAAACATTGCTGTCTCTTGCAGTTAGAAGAGTCAGCCAATTTGAAACAATTCTCTAGACATCAGGCAAGTCTGAGAAAAAGAGGCCCAGCTAGGAGTAAAACATGGGACACTTTCAGCTTAGTAACTGTGAGCTACACTAACCAGTTTCATGGAACATATGGTTAGGATACCCACTTTGCAGGTGCAGTCTCCTAAACACCCCCTTGGAAACAGATGTCCACAGCTTAGCAGGTGTCCAAAAGACAGATAATGGTTTAAAAGAGGGAAGACACTCTTTAACCCTCTGATTTTTTTTTTTTTGGTTTTATGAGACAGGGTTTCTCTATATTGTTTTGGAGGCTGTCAGTCCAGCCCAGCCTCGAACTCACAGAGATCTGCCTGCCTCTGCCTCCCGAGTGCTGAGATTAGAGGTGTGTGCCACCAACGCCCAGCTTCCCCTCTGATTTTTTTAATGACTTATTTATTTGCATTGGCGCATCTGTGTACAGGGTGTTGGATCACCTGGAACTGAAGTTACAGACAGTTGTGAGCTGCCATGTGGGTGCTGGGTCCTCTGGAAGAGCAGCCAGTTGCCTTAACCACTGAGCCATCTCTCCAGCACCTCTTCTCTGATTTTTAACCCAGACTTGTGCCGCTCGAAGTTATTGGCTCACTACCTTCATGTGTTGTTGTTGCTATAACTGGTTTTCAGAGCCTGGATAACTCATGAAGCATAAAGATTTATTGTGCTCATAGCTCTGGAGACTGGGGTTTCAAGGTCTCACAGACCCGGTGCTTCCATCCACAATGACTGCAGGCGAATACAGAGCTTAAGAGCAAATGCCTGAAGGATCCAAGCAGTGCTTTCTCGTATGACAGCTGTATGATAATAATACCTAGATGTTTCATCAGGTAGATTCCATGAGATGCTGCCTATAACTTTCTTTCCAGTCCCAAGGGGTCATTTCTTTTTTATCTAACTAGCTCAGGAGTTTTCCATAGAGTTAGTTCTGTAGGGGTAGTTTTCCTTTTCCACAGCCGCTGCCAAATAATTACTCAGAGGCTTAATATCAATTACAAATGCTCAGCCAATAGCTCGGGCTCTTACAGGAGCCCTGCCTCTGCTGGTCGCCAGCAAACAGAGCCTACCTGAGAAAATGCTGCTACCGAGAAGCCATACTTGCCTCTGTTCTTTTGTGAATTTAAAATCCCTTTTAAAACTCTTCTCATGTTTTGTGTGGATACACATGGCCCCAGGCTGGGCACCATATGTAGGCAGTGGTTCCTGTCCTTCCGTCACTCTTAAATAATCACTCCCAGTTGTAGTCGTAATTACAAATGCTCGGCCAATAGCTCAGGCTTGTCACTACCTAACTCTTACATCTAAATTAACCCATAATTCTTATTGATGCTCTGACACATGGTTCAAGGCTTGTTACCTCATTTTCTAAATGTCCTGCTTCCTTGGCGGATGACTGGAGTCTCCCTGACTCCGCCCTTCTTCCTCCCATCATTCTCCTAGTTTGGTTGTCCCACCTATAATTCCTGCCTGGCTACCTGCCAGTCAGCTTTTTATTAAACCCATCTGAGCGACAAATCTTCACAGAGTACAGAAGGATTATTCCACAGCAGAGTTCTCCAGTGGCAGACAGAGCACAGAAGCAGCTGTGAGAATGCAGGTATCTTCTTTGAAGTCAAGCCTTAAAGGAAATTTGCAGAGTCCAATGTTGTTGTCACTCCTGTTATTGCACTATGGGGGGCGGGGATCAGATGTTCAAAGCCAGCTTGGGTTACATAGTAACATAAAAGTGAGAAATGAAAGAAAGATAGATATAAAATTTGTAAACACTAAGGACAGTGACACTTGTCTTTTTTGAGACTTTGGGGAAACAGGACTGATTTGAACAAACATGTGGGGAGGTTACTATTCTCTTGGGATAAATATTTGAAATGGTTTCTTTCTTTCCTTCTTTTTTTGGTTTTTCAAGACAGGCTTTTTTCTGTGGCTTTGGAGGCTATCCTGGAACTTGCTTTATAGGCCAGACTGGTCTCAAACTCATGGGGATCCACCTGCCTCTGCCTCCCGATTGCTAGGATCAAAGGCATGCACCGCCACTTCCTGCCTTGAAATGGTTTCTTAAGTGTCTAATAAACTCTGGAAATAGTCTACCTAACAAAAACTCCTGTCTATAATGGTTACACAGGACTAGAACATTTGACTGCAAAAGCTCTTTGAAGTATTTCCAAGTGAGGTGTTCCCCAAGTCTAAAGGTCTGAGAACCACTGCACCCTTGTAACTGGCCCAGGACTGCACCTGTGCTGCACATACAGGGAAGCATCCTGCCTAAACCCAGAGCCATGTGGTGAGTGTGCAAAGGCAGCGCGGCTCAGTCTTGCCATGTGAGTACCAGAAAGAACTGAGTTTGCTCACCAGCACCCACATAAAAGCCAGCTGCAGTAGTGAGCACCTATAATTCCTGTCCTGGAGAGTGGGACAGAGACCAAAGGATGCAGGGGCTTGCTGGCTAGCCAGTGTAGCCAAATTGACAAGCTCCAGGTCTAGGGAGAGACCCTGTCTCAAAGTGTAAAGTAGAAGCCGGGCAGTGGGTGGGCACGCCTTTAATCCCAGCACTCAGGAGGCAGAGGCAGGCAGATCTCTGTGAGTTTGAGGCCAGCCTGGTCTACAGAGTGAGTTCCAAGACAGCCAGGCCTACACAGAGAAACCTGATCTTGAAGGAAAAACTAAAAAGAAAGAAAAAAGAAAAAGAGTTAAGTGGAAAGGGATAGAGGTCCTGACATGGACTCACATGTGCACACACACACACACACACAAGCAACAGTGTCTTTTGACAAGGGCAGACCTTGGAATGCCTGTAAAGGCCATAGGGACTGCATTAATGAAAGTGTTGGTATCTCAATAAACCAGGAAGGCCTGTACAGAGGCGGTCTCTGTTGAGAGACCCCTGTGACTCAGCTTACATATGGCCTGAATAAGTCGTTTCAGCTTCTCAAACTTGCTGCACATCTGTAAAAGCAGGAAATAACAACACATGTGGGGCTGAGGCCTTGAGAGAATCTAAGTCAATTGTTGAGCTTTGCTCTGTGGGAAACAACCCTGCTTTTTGTTGTTTATTAAATTACTTTCGTGACCATTTTTAGTGCTGTTGGTGTTCTTGGCTCATAACTAGGTTCCTCCCCTGAACCTCTGAGGTACAATCTTGACAACTCAAAACACTAGGCTCCAGGCCTGCTTCCACACCCCATAGGAAGTTGGGTTTAGGATAAGAAGGCAGCTGTGGGATCTTCAACCACACTCTGGGAAGCGTTTCTTGCCTGCGTGGCGCCTGTTGACACCACAGTCATACAGGGTGTGTCTTCTCTACCGTTGGCTGGAAGAAGCAGGTTGCTGCAAATGTTCCTAGGTCCTAAGTTATACCATAGCCCTCTAATGTTAGTCTTGTGTTAGTTTGAGACAGTCTCACTAAGTTTGCCCAGTCCAGCCTGGAACTTGCAGGGTTGCCTAAGCAGGCCGTGATGGTGCCATCCTCCTGGTGTAGCCTCCTGATGGCAAGCATACATCACCACACCAGTGCCCTCAGAATGCTGCAGTCCTCACCGCTGTAACAGCCTACATCCATAGTAAGAAGTGGATTCCCAAGGGCTCTCCCCTTGCGGACAGCAGAAGGCAGGGCACCCTGGCTTCCATTCGGCCTCCCCCAGTTCTGCTAGGGACTTTAGTCCTCTGAGGCTGCAGCTTCCCCAGACTCCAACAAACTACTGCTTTCTGAAAATGCCAAGCTGCAGGCGGGTCACCAGCCATTGGCTAACCCCGCTTGGACCTCAGTGGGGAGGGCCCATTTGCGAATACCCCCATCCCTCACCCAATCCCACCCCCAGCCCAAAAAAAAAATCATTACTGGAGTTGTGTGACACCACTTTTTTTTTTTTTTTGCTGGAATTTTTCTCAAGTGGTCTCCTGCTGCCTGCAGGAGGAACCACACATGACCACACTGTGAGGTTACTCTCCCACGGGTACAATTCTGCTTTTGAGCCGTAAAAAGTTAATGTATTTCTAAGATAAAAAAGAGTCTCTGGGTCTAGCTGTCCGCTCTTTCAAAAAATGTTTCAGAAAAAAACAACAATAACATTGTTTGCCCCAGTCATCGGTCTTATCTTCACTCTCTAGCAAACATCAGGATCGCAGCTTCTTCAGAAGTTCAAGGCCAGTAGGGAGCAGAGATTCCTTAACAGATTTGACCACAGGCCTAACTCCCTTGGCCAGACTCTCATTGTTTCCCATTGGGCCATATGCTCAACTATGCACCAGTCACAGCAAAGGGACTGAATGTGCACTTATTGTTCCTAGAAGGAAACCAATTTGGAGTTTCTAGAAGTGGGAGTGTGCTGTGCAGGCTAGTCAACAGACCCACAGCCTCTCCTAATGGGCTTGAATAAGCATTAACTGGAAAGAGAATGGTTGGGTGTGGCACCATTCTTTCAACCCCTAACATCAGATATCCTGAGTCCCTTCTGAGGTAGGCACTGTAGTTTGCCCTTTATCATCTTACCTGGATCCCTTTCCAATTACACAACCCTGCCCCGAGACCAAACTACACCTCGCAGCACCCCCTCCCAGCCCCCACGCATCCCCAGTATGCTTTCTAAGACTCTGCCACTGGAGGGACAGTGTGACTCATTGATAATACTTTTCCCCAAATAAAAAATAGAACTTTACTGTCATCTCCATAGATGTACTTCACTGTCTGGTGGCTGAGCATTCCAGTTTCTGGCATGAAACTCTGCTGGCCTGTTTCTTTGGGCAGTGCCCTCTTCTCCAGTAACAGAGCTGGGGGCATGGCAGTCACAACACGGACAGTAAGTCAAAGCCTCACTGTTTGTGTGACACTTTGCCCAGTGGAATGCACTCACATTTGTTGTAGGCCCCAGTGACTTTCTCCCAATCCCTGGATGTGATAGGAGAGTGACAAAGTGATACCTTGGACCCAGTAGATGAAGAAAACCCTTCCGAATGGAGAGTGAGTGTCCAACAGATCCCTGAACCGCTTACAGCAGGCAACCAGAGACAGAGTTGCAGCAGTCCAGGTTGCTGTAGTTGAATCCACTCCTCTTGAAGATCCCGATGGTGACCTACACCCTAAGCTTGTGGTCCTCCAGCCCATAGCAGTAACAGCCACTGGCCATATGAGTCCTTGGACATTAAAGGAGTGAGGTGATCCACTTTCCTGAGCTACAGTGTCAGCTGGGTCAAAGACGTGAGATTGTTGTGCTCTCCAGGGTGGAAATTTGTGAGTGTCACCAAGTTGGATCAGGTGGGAAAGCCCACACTCATCTCTCTGCTAAACAAGGTTGCTGGTCTTTTTTCCCCCTGAAAGACAGCATCTCGGTGCGCCCCCCAGTGGCTGCCTCCTCTACTTACAGGCAAAGTGGGTCCCAGAGGGAAAATTTTTGCTTCTGGTTCTCCTTAGTCACAGGAGAGCACAACACCGTACTTCGCAACAGAACAAGCCTCCTGCATCCACCCACTCTCACACACAAATCAATCAGTCAGTACACCCTTTCACGGTAAAACAATAACAATAAATAAAAAACCAGGCCAGCGAGATGTCTCAGTAAAGGCCACTGCCACCAAGCTTGATGACCTGCGCTCCATCCTCTAACCCTATGTGCAAGGAGAAGACTGACTTGCTCAAGCCATCCCAAGCCACTCAGACACAATAAATAAATAAATAAGTTAATTAACTGGATAATTAACAGGGTCAAATGAAATAATAAATACATGGTTCTCTGGAGGCTGACGACACACACTGAAAATTCAAGTCTAGAGGATTCATGTACTTACAAAGCCATCATCACCACAAGATAACAGCATTATCCCTTCTAGCGTCCGAATGTTGGCCCCTCCCGAAGCCTCACGCCCCACACAAGCCCTGATTTTGTCTGACGCCTTTACAGATGTTTGTGTGTCCGTCACATGTCCTGCACACTTTGGAGTTTGCTTGCTTCACTTGGCATAATTATTTCCACGTGTGTTTCTGTTACTTGGCTCAGCAGTTGGATACACTACAGTTTTGTTCATCAGCTGCTCTACTAAGGGATGTTGGAATTGGCTTTTCTGTGGTCAGAGTGCTATGAGCAATAGTAGACATCCTTGTATTGACACATCTTTTCTCTCAGTAAAGACTGGGGAGGGAAGCAGCTGGCACCTGTGGTCAGTCAGTGTTTGTTTCAGAGACAGCCAAGCTGTCCCCAGGTGGTTGTGCCACTGTCTATCTGCCCAGTGTGGCATGAGTGGCCCCCGTGGGAGCCCGTTGGGCTGCTCTGAAGTCACACGGAAGTCGTAGCTCTGCTGCTTCTCGCCTCACTAGCCAGGTGGCTTTGGGACAGGCACTTGGAACTTCCAAAGACCCTGGTTTGTGCAACTTTTAGGTGGCTTGGTATTCTACTATCTCATCATAAATCCTGTCACAGACTTGCTATGTGCCTCAGTTACTGTGACAAGACACCAGGGCCACTTTTTGTTTAAAAAAGAAACACTGTATTTAACTTTATTAACACCAGATTCCCTGGAACTGGAGTTACAGACAGGTGTGAGCTGCCATGTGGGTGCTGGGAATAGAACCCAGGTCCTCTGGAAGAGCAACCGGTGCTCTTAACCACTGAGCCATCCCTCCAGCCTAACCACTGTAACTCTTAGAAAGGAAAGCATTTAATTGAGGCGGAGGCTTACAGTTCAGAGGTTCAGTCCATTATCATCATGGTGGGGAGCATGGCGGCATGCAGGCAGATGTGGTGTTGGCTACATTTTAATCAAAAAGACAACAGGAAAGGGTCTGTGACACTGAGCAAACTTAGGCAAAAAAAAAAAAAAAAAGACCTCAAAGCAGAGAAAGACTCATTACACACCTCCTTCAACAAAGCCACAACTCCCAATAGTTCCACTCCCTATGGACTTATGGGGGCCAATTATATTCAAACTGTCACAAGCCCATGACCATCATGGCAGGGAGCATGACATCCGGCAGGAAGATATGGCAGTGGGTGTGATATGTGCACATGGTAGCTGATAGCGCAAATCTGATCCACAGACACAAAGCAGACAGAGCTAACAGGATAGAGAGGGCTTTGGAAACTTCAAAGCCTGCTCCAGTGACACACCTCTTCCAGCAAGGCCACACCTCCTACTCTTCCCAAACAACTCCAACTGGAAACCAAATATTCAAACATATGAGCCTATGGGGGCTGTTCTAGTTCACACACCACACCAGGCCTCCATGAATTCTGTCAGGACAGTGCATCTTCACAACTACAAACTGAGGGCGAAAGTCAATGGCTGCTCCTCACATCTTACCTAGCCTTGATGCTGATCACAAATGCTCCGGACCAGTCCTGGAAAACTCAGGATGTCATTCATGCCTTTCTTTCTCAAATAGAGGAGAAATTTGAACAAACTTCCTGGCTTCAATTACTCTTAGTTGACTTTAAAAATCACTGATTTGAGGCTGGGATACAGCCAGTCTGTAGTGTTTGCCTTGTAAGCACGAGGCCCTCTGAATCAAAAAGAGGGAAAGTGTGTGTTTGTGTATGTTTATGTGTATGTGTTTATGTATGTGTGTGTTTATATGTATGTGTGTGTTTATGTGCGTTATGTGCCTGTGTTTATGTGTAGGTGTTTTTATGTGTGTGTGTTTATGTGTATGTGTGTTTATGTGTGTGTATGTGTTTATGTGTATGTATGTGTTTATGTGTATGTATGTGTTTATGTGTATGTGTGTTTATGTGCGTGTATGTGCGTGTTTATGTGTATGTGTATATATATGCCTGTGTTTAGCCGGGCGTTGGTGGTGCACGCCTTTAATCCCAGCACTCAGGAGGCAGAGGCAGGCGGATCTCTGTGAGTTCGAGGCCAGCCTGGTCTACAAAGTGAGTTCCAGGACAGCCTCCAAAGCCACAGAGAAACCCTGTCTCGAAAAACCAAAATAAATAAATAAATAAATATGTGTGTGTTTACGGTGTGTTTACGTGTATGTGTACATTTATGTGTATGTGGGTTTATGTATGTGTATGTGTGTTTATGTGTGTATATGTGTGTGTTTATGTGTATGTATGTGTATGTGTGTGTTTATGTGTATGTATGTGTATGTGTGTGTTTATCTGTATGTGTGTGTTTATGTGTATGTGTGTGTTTATGTGTATGTACACATAAACACACACATACACATATCTGTCTCCAGTCATCTTTGCCCACACCTTCAATTACCCGCTTCTCTATTCTACGCCTGTTCTGGGGGAGAGGCATGGGAGAATTGGGCCTCCTGCTTCCGTGCTTGGCTGCCAGGCCAACAAACTCTTGCAAACCTGTTTCAGTTACTAGAGTACTGCACAGCAGGCAGCATTAGCCTGGCTCAAGTGGCATTGTTATTGGGGCAGCACACATTGTTCTTGCTTTTTTTTATTCGAGACAGGGTTTCTCTGTATTGTTTTGGAGGCTGTCCTGGAACTTGCTCTGTAGACCAGGCTGGCCTCGAACTCACAGAGATCTGCCTGCCTCTGCCTCCCGAGTGCTGGGATTAAAGGCATGTGCCACCAACGCCTGGCATTCTTGCTTTTTTTTTTGAAAACAGGCTTGTTTTACATGTGGATCCCAGTTTCTTCTCCCTCCCCTCCTTCCCTGCCCCCCACCGGCCCCTTATCCCATCCCCTTTCTGCTCCCTAGGGAGGGTGAGGCCTTCCATTGGGAGCCTTCAAATTCTGTCATATCATTTGGAGCAGGGCCAAGACCCTCTCCCGTGTGTCTAGACTGAGAGAGTATCCTTCTATGTGGAGTGGGCTCCCAAAGTCCATTCTTATACTAGGGATAAATACTGATCCACTACCAGAGGCCACACAGATTGCCCAGACCTCCAAACTGGCATCTACGTTCAGGGGGTCTGGAACAGTCCTATGCTGGTTTCCTAGTTATCAGTCTGGAGTCTATGAGCTCCCCCTTGTTCAGGTCAGCTGTTTCTGTGGGTCTCTCCAGCCTGATCTTGACCCCTTTGCTCATCATCCCTCTCTCTCTGCAACTGGGTTCCAGGAGTTCAGCTGTGTGTTTAGCTGTGGGTGTCTGCCTCTGCTTCCATCAGCTACTGGATGAAGGCTCTAGGATGGCATATAAGGTAGTCATCAATCTCATTATTGGAGAAGGACATTTAAGGTAGCCTCTCCACTATTGCTTAGATTTTTAGTTGGGGTCATCTTGTAGATCTCTGGACATTTCCCTAGTGCCAGATTTCTCTTCAAACCTATAATTTCTTCTTGCTTTTTAACTAACGCTAGCTATGGGGTATGTTCTTCTGTACATATGTTTCTCTTCTTGGTTGATGAATAAAACACTGATTGGCCAGGCAGGAAGTGTAGGTGGGGTTAGGAGATGAGACTTCTGGAAAAGAGAGGCAGATGGAGCTCACCACAGAGTTGCCATGTAAGCCGCCAGAGGAGAAGCAGATCCTGATGTTCTCAGATAAGCCAAGATCATGTGGAAATACATAGACTAATAGAAATGGGTTAATAATTAAGAGAGAGCTAGCCAATAAGAAGCACAAGACACTGGCCAACGGTTTGATAATTAATACAGCATCCGTGTGTCCATTTGGGGAAAGGCAGCTGTGGAACCAGATGGGAAATCCAGCAACACACTAGTGGCATCTGGGGCAACTTTCTAGAAGCAAGCACAGCCATGTTTTATTTTTATCTTATTTATTCATTAAAGCATTTTAATGTTGTGTGTCTAATATGTGCTAATATGCATGCTTGGTCCCATGCACGTGTCCTCTACAAGTGTGCATGCTTGGAACGGTGCACATGTCCTCCTCCACAAGGTTTCTCACTGAACCTAGAGTTTGGTGTTATCATCCAGGCTGGTGGCCACTGAATCTGGTCAGCCTCCTGTCTCCACACCCTGTGGTACTGAGGTCACAGCTGCACGTAGTCACACCTGGCTTTGTTTACAGAGTTCCTGGGGATCTGAATGCGGGTCCTCATGCTTGCACAGCAAGCTCGCTTTCTCACTGTGGGGCTGTGGGTTGGTGATAGAGTCCCGCATGTGTAAAGCCCTGAGCTGCACCCTCAGCACCTAAAAAATAACAATAAACCCTTCACACAGACCCCACCAAGTCAATTTTCTACCACATGGGTAGAAAAAAAGCCTTTAGTGTTCAGAGCTTCAGAACAGCACACGAGTGGTCTCACATCACATGTCTCCAGGGGAGGAAGCAGAGAGTTGGAACAATGGAGTGACTGTCGCAGTCACACGTGTGCTGTGCCTCCATTTGCCATCACAGGTACTGGGAGGTGGGGCGAAGAACAGACCCCCGCCCTTCTCTTGGAAAGCTGATGTTCACATAAAACTACACAGGAATATTTACAGAAGCTCTGTCCTTCACAGCTCCAGAGGGGGAAGGAACCGAAATGCCAACACAGATGGATGGCTGCAGCGAGCTGAAGAGTACTAGCAGGCATGAAAAAGGATGGGGTACCAATGCTGCAACCTGGATGAACTCCTTGAAAGAAGCCAGACCGAGCTGCCTACATACTGGAAGATTCCAGTTAGAGAAACACCCAGAGTAGGCAGGTGAAGTGACCCACCCCTGATAGCACTCAGTAGGCAGAGGCAGGAGAATTGAACCCAGGACACACAGTGGCACCTTTGTCTGAAGAGGGAGGGTGTTGGGGTGGCTCAGGGCTAGATCTCTTACTGACCTGCACGCTCATGCCTCAAGGTCCTGCTTCAGCCCTACACCCAGCCAACTGGTGGATGCCTAGAGCAGGGAAGGACCGTTGGCAGAGGAAATGGGGAGACCTTGTGGACCGGCTGTAAACTTGTCAGTGATGCCAGCTGGATTCCGAGCACACTCAACAGTTTGTTTTTACGGTGCTGGCAATCAAACCTGGAAACTGGCACTACTGGGCACAATCAGCAGCCTCTGAGCTGTGCATGGTAAGCAGATGAATTATGGGACATGAATTCCACCAGGGCAAGGGTTAAGGTCTTTTTTTTTTCCCCCAAGACAGGGTTTCTCTATGTAGCTTTGGAGTCTGTTGTCCTGGAACTCAGTCTGTAAACCAGGCTGGCCTTGAACTCACCTAGATCCTCCTGCCTGCTCATCCTGGGTGCTGTGATTAAAGGCATGTGCCACCACCGTCCAGCTAGGCTTCTTTTTTTAATGCCCCAATCTTTTTTGTAAGCTTGTGTTATTTATTGGTTGGTTTCTTTTGTTGAATTTCTGTCTCTCTAGTCTGTGTGTGGGGGTGTATGTTGGGGGTTGGGCGGGAGGTGTCTTCCTGTCGGCGTTGAGGAGTAGACTGACATGCTCATAGACTTTGCTAAGTGTAAAATCCGCAGGTAGACTTTGGGCAGGCTGGTGATCCTGGAAAAGCTGATTGCCATTGAGGGTTTTGGGAAGCCCACCCACATTGTGGAGCACAATCCTCAGTTTTAAATGTTCATCAGACCCAAGCATAGCCTCACAGAAACATCCAGAATAATGATGATCAAGTATTTGCATACCATAGTACCACCCGGTTGACACACAGAATTAGCCTTGGAAGATTTTCTCACTGACTTTGAAACTGCTTTTCCTTGACAGGAAGCTTCCTGCTTCCACCTCCTCCCCTTGACTTTGGCCTTTCAGAACTCTGTTCTGGTCTTTTCCCAGCCCAGCCCCTCTGCTCCTCTTGGAGGGTGGGTTCTGAATGGTCTAGATGCTTCTTTGAAGGCATGCAGGGGCACTGGTAGTTTCTGGCCCCGCCTCTTTCCCAGCTTCCTTCACTGGCACAGCCCGTTGCCCTCCCACCTAGCTTCCTCATGTAACTCCACCCCAGAGCTCAGAACAGAAGGGAGGCTTTCTGCCCTTGTGCGGCATCGCCCAGCCTTCCGATTCTTCTCGCCCCTTCTCTCTCCCTGCTTGCCTGCTGCCTTGGTCTATTTTCTGTTGCTGTCACAAAATATCTGAAGCTGTGTAACTTATAAAAAAAATAGAGGTTTATTTAGCTCACGGTTCTGGAGGCTGAAAATTCCAAGAGCATGGTGCGGACTTGCATTTAGCATCTGCCAAGGGTCTTCCTGCTATGTCCTAACACAGTGGAGATAGAGAAAGCTTTCTGGAGAGAGCTTGCATTTATAACACAGCCACCCTCCACAGCCCATTAATCCATTAGTCCATGGATGGATTGGTTTTCTTCACCATCCAAAGGCTTTTTCTCCAAGTACCATTAACATATGAGAATGAGGATCAAGTTTCTAATGTGAATTGCAAGGAATGGGAGGGCAGAGGGCAGAGGGCAGAGGGCAGAGGGCCAGGGCATCCTAAGCAGATGCCCACCTTTTTATACCCAGCCCATTGAGTGGTCTCTAACCAGAGCAGTGGTACATTCCCGTAAGCCCAGCACTCAAGAAGCTACAGCCAGACGATTGTGTGTTTGAGGTTAGCCTGGGACTACACAGTAAGAACCGTTCTCAAAAGTACAAAAAGGAAAACAAACAAACAAAAGTCTCTGACCTTATCCCTTTAATTTCCTGTCTCCTGTCTCCAGGGTGGAAGTCCTTTCTGGAATGTGCAGGCAGGTTACCTTGTGAGTGGGTACCTCTTAGATCCTGCTGGCTGTTGCTGCCCCCGGGCCTCTTACACAGGGAGCTGTGTTGGGGCCAGGAAAGTTGCCAGGAAACCTGAAGCCAAATAGAGAAGAGAAGAAAGGGCCGGAGCCCTGAGGCATGAACAGGTGGCCAAGTGGTCAGTGGTTCACTATAGGAGTAGATGGCACAAGACGTCCATGCCACGGTAAGAGCAGGGCACATCTGGAAGGCTTGGCAGCTGGAAGTCCCACTGTCATTCTTGTTGCCTTTGGACCTGATGGATGGCATACTGGCCCGTCCGAGATGTGAGAGCTGGTGATGGCTGGATGCCACTGCTGTCCTCAACACTGTGGGCTGTCTTGGAGACTGCCCGATGGATGCTAAGTTTAGCAGCATTTAGGTCTCATTGTTGGTGGGCAAGGGGGCTCCCTTCTCTCCATTAACGGGGTCTACAGATGTGGTCAAATGTCCCAGGACAGGTGGGGATAAAACTAGTCTAGATGAGAGGAACATTCACTGGAGTCCCACAAAGGGTTCCTAAGGTAGCATCTGGGCCTGTGGTGGGGTCAGGAGGCAGCCAGGCGTACATTTGGGATTAGATTGGTCCAGGCAAGAAGAGCAACGTCCTGAGGCAGGAGGGAGAGGTTGCTGCAGATGCCAGGAGACAACCTTGGGAGGCCTGGCTTCTGAACTGGAGTGAGGGACTGGTTCTCCCCCAGGTGCCCAAGAAAGTTGGATGTCGGATGCCATCTTGACTGTGGTGATGGCTCTGTGGACAGGGGAGCAAGCCTCTATGTCTGAATCGTGTTTGTTCTTAGTTCTGGCAACTTACTGTGTGAAAGCTGTTTATAAAAATGCAAGAAGCTGAATGTTAACACAGAAACAGAGGGCTGTCGGGGCAGAGGATTGGTGGCAGAGAGGATGTTGTAGGGTGGGCATGGTGGGATGCTGACGCGGCCTCGAGAGAAAACAGGATCCGAGGTGCTGCACAAGGGCCAGGGCTGGGCTGTGCAAGTGGCCTGCTGAGATTGTCACCCCAGGTAGTTCCGTTTCCAGAGCCTCATCGGCCAAGAGCCAGAGACATCTCCCAAGGCTAGGAACTGATGTGTGGCAAGAGCCCTTCCCTGGCCTCCTCCCTCACTCTGGAGACTCACTCTTATTTATGGGTGTGTGTGAGGGCCTGTGTGTATATACGTGTACCATGTGCTTGCCTGATGCCGTCAGAGGCCAGAAGTGAGTGCGTGTTCCCCTGGGACTGTAGTTACAGACGGTTGTGAGCTGTCAATTCCACATGGCAGCTCCCAGCCACCTGTAACTTTAGTCCCCTGGGACCTGACTCCCTCTTCTGGCCTCCTTGGGCACTGCTTGCACATGTACACATGCAGGCAAAACACCCACATATATAAAATTAAAGTAAGAATGTTACAGAGAGGAGAGAGTGAGGAGGCTGCGTCTCACAGTCGTTGCCGTACCCTGAGCTCCATAGAACAGCGCCGGGGCAAGCACAAACCGGAGCGAACCTGGGCGACTCTGTGCCTCGCAGACAAAAATCAATTAACACGGGCAAAGGAGATCCTAAGAAACCGAGAGACAGAATGTCCTCATATGCATCCTTTGTGCAAACTTGCCGGGAGAAACACAAGAAGCACCGGGATGCTTCTGTCAGCTTTTCAGAGTTCTCCAAGAAGTGCTCAGAAAGGTGGGAGACCATGTCTGCTAAAGAAAAGGGGAAATCTGAAGACATGGCAAAGGCTGTCAGGGCTCGTTATGAAAGAGAAATGAAAACCCACATCCCCCCCCAAAGGGGTGACCAACAAGAAGTTCAAGGGCCCCAATGCATCCAAGAGGCCTCCTTCAGCCTTCTTCTTGTTCTGTTCTGAGTATCGCCCCAAAATCAAAGGCGACACCGTGGCTTGTCCATTGGTGATGTTGTAAAGAAACTGGGAGAGATGTGGACCAGTGCTGCCGCAGATGACAAGCAGCAGGAACGGGGGTGGTCAAGGTGGAAAACAGTAAGAAAGAGAAGGAAGAGGAAGATGAGGAGGAGGATGAAGAGGATGAGGAGAGGAGGAAGAAGAGGAAGATGAAGAAGATGATGAATAAGTTGGTTCTAGTGCAGTTTTTTTTGTCTTTAAAGTGTTTAACTCCCTGTACACAACTCACTCCTTTTAAAGAAAAAAAAATTGAAATGTAAAGCTGTGTAAGACTTGTTTTTAAATTGTACAGTGTCTTTTGTTTTTGTATAGTTAATACACTACCAAGTGTCTTTAGATACCCTGTCCTGGTGGTATTTTCAGTAGCCACGAACCTTGCCTGGTACAGTCTGGGGCTGTAAACTGGCATGGAAATTTAAAGCAGGCTCTTGTTGGTGCACAGCACACATTAGTTACACATGGGGACGGTAGTTTTTTGTTTTGTTTTGTTTTGGCTTTTGGTATTTTTTTCCATCTTCAGTTGTCCCTGATGCAGCTTATATGAAGATAATTGTTCTGTTAACTGAATGCCACTCTGTAATTGCAAACAAACAAACAAACAAAACCCCCGTAGCTGTTCTGTTGTCATTCTGCATGCTTCTAAGTAAATACAATTTTTTATTAAAAAATAAAATTAAAAGGGAAAATTATTTTTAATTTCTCCCAGTGCCTTCTCAACTGCATCCTAGCTGGGGTGTGTGTGTGTGTATGTGTAAATGTGTGTGTTGTGTGAGTGTGTGTGTTGTATGGTGTGTGTGTGGTGTGTGATGCATGAGTGCATGTAAATGAGTGTGAGTGTATTGTGGTGTATGAGTATGTGTGCATGTGTGTAGTGTGTGTGTGGTGTATGAGTGTGTATGATGTATGAGTGTGTGGTGTGTGAATGTGTGTGTAGTGTATGAGTGTGTGTGGTGTATGAGTGTGTGTGGTGTATGAGTGTGTGTGGTATATGAGTGTGTGTGGTATAGGAGTGTGTGTGGTGTAGGAGTGTGTGTGGTGTAGGAGTGTGTGTATGGTGTATGAGTGTGTGTGGTGTATGAGTGTGTGTGGTGTATGAGTGTGTGTAGTGTATGAGTGTGTGTGGTGTATGAGTGTGTGTGGTGTAGGAGTGTGTGTGGTGTAGGAGTGTGTGTGGTGTAGGAGTGTGTGTATGGTGTATGAGTGTGTGTGGTGTATGAGTGTGTATGGTGTATGAGTGTGTGTAGTGTATGAGTGTGTGTGGTGTATGAGTGTGTATGATGTATGAGCGTGTGGTGTGTGAATGTGTGTGTAGTGTATGAGTGTGTGTGGTTTATGTATGTGTATGGTGTATGAGTGTGTGTGGTGTATGAGTGTGTGTATGGTGTATGAGTGTGTGGTGTAGGAGTGTGTATATGGTGTATGAGTGTGTGGTGTAGGAGTGTGTGTATGGTGTATGAGTGTGTATGGTGTATAAGTGTGTGTGGTGTAGGAGTGTGTGTGGTGTATGAGTGTGTGTGGTGTAGGAGTGTGTGTGGTGTATGAATGTGTGTGGTGTAGGAGTGTGTATATGGTGTATGAGTGTGTGGTGTAGGAGTGTGTGTATGGTGTATGAGTGTGTGTGGTGTATGAGTGTGTGTGGTGTATGAGTGTGTGTGGTGTAGGAGTGTGTGTATGGGGGGTGTGGGGGGCTGTGAAGGTCAGAAGTCAATTTTTGGTGTCTGTCTCCATCTGCCACTACCTAGCTTCTTTCATCTATCATTTGTGTATACAAGGTGGGGGTAGGGCACTTGTGTGGAGGTCAGAAGACTGTATTGTGTGTACACGGTGGGGTAGGGCACCTGTGTGGAGGTCAGAAGACTGTATTGTGTGTACACGGTGGGGTAGGGCACCTGTGTGGAGGTCAGAAGACTGTATTGTGTGTACACGGTGGGGTAGGGCACCTGTGTGGAGGTCAGAAGACTGTATTGTGTGTACACGGTGGGGTAGGGCACCTGTGTGGAGGTCAGAAGACTGTATTGTGTGTACACGGTGGGGTAGGGCACCTGTGTGGAGGTCAGAAGACTGTATTGTGGCCTTGGTTGCTTCCTTACACTTTCATGTGATCTCCAAAAACTGAACAACTCAGGCCATCAGATTTTGCAAGGGCTTTTTTTTTTTTTTAAACATAATGAACCATTTGTCAGCCTCCTTCTCCTTATTTCTTGAGACAGTCTCTCACTGAGTCTGGAGCTCACTAATGGTGCTAGACTGGAAGTCCCTAGGATCCCGTCTGTCAGTCAGTGCTGGGATTACTGGAGCACACCGCCCCAGCCAAGTTTTTAGGTGGGTCCTGGAGAACTGAACTCAGCTCTTCATGACCACACAGCAAGCAACTTATCCACTAAGCCATCTTCTTATCCCCCAGCTTACACTATAAAAAAATATGTATTTATGTTGTGTACAGTGTTCTGTCTGCAGGTATCCCTGCAGGCAAGAAGAGGGCACCAGATCTCATTACAGATGGTTGTGAGTCACCATGAGGTTGCTGGGAATTGAACTCAGGACCTCTGGAAGAGCAGCCAAGTGCTCTTAACCACTGAGCCATCTCCCCAGTCCTACTTTATACTTTTTAGTTGAATTTTTATTTCTATCTGTAGGTCCACATACAGCTGGAAGAAAAAGAATCTCAATGACTCTTACGTTATCCTCAATGGTGACATCCATCACTGTATAATGTCACAACCAGCCAGTCCGACAACCTTATCCAGATGTTCACAAGTGTGCGTGTACATCCCCACAGTTGATGTGAGCATCTCATCTGTGTACACTGTATTATCAATGAAAACTCTCAAGGCACCAAGCATTCTATCACCACCAAGATCTGTCACGAAGCCAACAATCGGGCTGCTGGTGGCATGCCAGTAACATGGGGAATAAAACTAGGCCTGGGGATAACCCAACAGGAAGCAGCAGACAGAAAGCAGGAACCTAGGCAACAGCCTGTAGAGCCAACGGAGCTTTGGAAGCTTGTGCCCTATGGAATGAGACACGGGACTGGCACACAGGCGCTCCTCACAGGCAGGCAGGACAGAGAAGCATGGTTCCTGCCTCAGAGCCCTAGCCCAGTCAGGTATCATCAGCTTTCCTTGGCAAAGAAGTCAGTTTTTTAAAACAACCAAACTCATTAAAACTTAAGCAACCGGAACTGGAGCCATAGCTCAACAGTTAAGAGAACTGACTCTTTTTTGCAGAGGACCTGGGTCCAATCCCCAGAACCCACCCACCCACCACCCACCCAGTATCTCCTAACCAAGTTTAACTCCAGTTCCAAGGGATCCAACACTCTATTCTAGCCTCCACAGGCACCAGACATGTGTGAAATACATAGTGCACAAATACACATACAGGTAAAACACCCACACACAAAATAGTAAGCTTACAAATCCAAACGAAACCAAAAGCCTGGATGACTTGGGGAAACAACGCAGAGGTCTACGCACTGCAAGCATGGCTACAGGCTGCTCCAGCCAAGCTCGTCTGGATAGGGTTGTAAGGAAAGTTCTCCTTCCTGTCCTGAGTGCCTCTTCACATGGCCTTCCTGCCTAGGGATCAACTCCACGAGCCACAAGGCATCCTGGGTTGGGCAGACCTGCAAGCGCAAGGCTGTGAGTCCCTGAACAGTCAGCTGCCCTGGTGCTTGTGTCCTTTTTTTGAGAGGGTCTCCCTATGTAGCCCTGGCTATCCTCTATGTAGACCAGGCTGACCTCACTCCCAGAAACCTACCCGCCTTTGCCTCCTAAGTGGGATTAAAGGTTTGTCCCACCACACCCGGCTAGTCAGCCTCTTAAAGTGAGTCATAAGGGACCCAGCAGCACCCCACTCTAGTGTCCTCGGGACCTTTTTAAAGAAAGCAATGTAACTGCCTACTTAAAGCAGTATTCCCAGATGGAAACATCAGCAGAATCCCACATCTATATGCAGCTGAACCTAAAATTAAAGCTTAACTGGGGCTGGGGTGGGTAAATGCATGCTGTGTACCCAAGAGGGCTTGAGGCCAGTCGCCTAGTGCCCATGTCAGAGAGCCACCTTGTGAGGATAAGGTGGGGTGTGATGGAACACACCCAACATCTTCCTCGGCGTCTATGTGAAAGCATGGGTGCATGCATACACATTAAGTAAATAAAAGCTTAAGAAGGCTGGGCGGTGGTGGCGTACGCCTTTAATCCCAGCACTCGGGAGGCAGAGGCAGGTGGATCTCTGTGAGTTCGAGGCCAGGCTGGACTGACAGCCTCCAAAACAATACAGAGAAACCCTGTCTTGAAAAAAAAAAAAAGCTTAAGAAGTCGGTGGAGCCTGGACCCAAAACACAGTGGAACTGGGGAGGTAGTGGGGGACAATCTGAGATGCACAGTTCTCTAGGGCAGAGCTGCTTTGAGACTGAGCAGCTGTACTCAAGAGTGAGAAGCAAGTGTATACAATGCCTTACATGGAGAGAATCCTCCATATATGGTGACCCTCCCACCGAACCTTTCAAATGCTACCCAGAATCCCATTGGGATCCAGATCCTAGTCATGTCAGGGCCTCTCAGGTGTTTTTGGGTTCTAGCTCTAGGAAGCACTCTCCATAATGTCCCAAATCTAGCAATCAGCAAGAACAGAGTGGAACTTTGCTGAATGTCATCAGTCTTGCTCAGCATGGCCACTAATCATCAGAGGCACAACTCCACCTTCAAATCGCACGCCTACATGTGGTCTGACCTGCCAAGGTCTCAGACATCTGGACTTGCGTTGCCTTCCAATGTCAACAAGCACTGACTGACAAGGTAGGTCAGAGGTAGGCTCAGTGGATACTTGCGGTGCAGACCTGGTATCTGCACAATGACCAACGATACATTTTGGTCCTGCAGCAAGCAGACAAGTGAGAGGACTACTTTGCTGGGGATAAATAAGCACAGGGAAGACGGCCTTGTCTGAGGAAGCACTGCCTTGTAGCTCAGGGAGGATGGGGCTGAGAGCACAGCTGGATGGACAGGAGCACACCCCACCAGGACCAGGCCTGAGCACCGAGTGAGCCATCTGTCAGACAGGTCTGGCAAGTGGTGGCCAAGAATGAGGTACTGGTAACTGCGAGGGATTCAGAATGACTCAAGAATGACAAGGGAATAGAGCAGTTGTTAAGAATGCGGAAAATATCAAAACCACTGATTCTTTTTTAAAATCAAACACTTTATTTCCACATAACAAGCGCAAAAAACTCCCAAACACTTTTAACAATACAATTAACGAAGTTATGAAGTCAGTTATATACTACTCAAAGCCCCAAAAGGTCACTCAGCTTAACGTTCCAAACATCTCCACACATGGTTTTTCAAAGCTACCTTTGGTTTTTGGAAAAACCAGTATGGACGTCAATACACACCGAATGCACTGAACATTTGCTTAGGTTACGGTGTCCGACATTAGCTTACAGCTGGCAAGCTGGAGCTTGATTTGAAGTCATACACTGGAATACAGACACAGTTCTGCCCTAGAGCTCCCGCAGAGAGAAGCAAGGGGCACGGTGGTGGCATCCCCACTGTGTGAGAGGTATGAGGTTAACACTAGGATGCTGTCAAGTCACTAAGCTTCATGTTCCGAATGGTCCCGCTGAGGCTTGAGATGGGCACAGATGGTGGGGGAGGTGAAGCCACAGAAGAGCTTTGAGCAACAAGATCCCAAAGATGCTCGGGGAGGAGGGAGCAAGCTACAGCTTCCACTGTTCTCACATTATCTCGGGTGCTTGTGGAGAAGTTCAGGTAAATGTTCAAACATTTGCTTACATTTTTAATCTGCTGCTCTATGAGAAGAATGCTCATGTGCAGCAACTTTGTAACTTTCATTATAAAAAAGAGCCTACAAATAAATTCACAAAAAAGAGACAATTAATGTTGAGCAGCCAAAAAAGTCATGGTTTATTATCTGAAGATTTCATAATTCAAACACAACCAAACTGTACATTTACAATCACATCCTATTTGTAAACAGTTAAAAGCCACTGACCTCTTTTGCATCTTAGGACACAAACAGTTAGAATCAAGGCAATGAAAGATGGCATATTCTGTACTGTTAAAAGTTTACCCTTGTTTAGTCTCTCTTCTTTGACTAAGCAAGCATTATAATACCATTTGTGGGCAAAGAAACAGGAGCTGGGGAAGGAAAGAAATTTTAAAATGGTGTAACTCGTTAGTTTGCAACAACATTTAAAATTTTTTTTATACAACAAACAACTCTGTAAGCCCAATGTCTTGGTTACAGTATGCATAGTTACTGATCTCGGCTTTAAGGTACAACAGTTAAACATGAACACGGTCACAAGAGAGCAGAGACATGAGAGCCACTGATGGGTTACAAAAAGTCACCTAGCGATCGATTATCAGCAAACCATCATCACTCACTAATAAAGGACAGCATCTGAAAGCAGACGGCAACTCCAGCTCAAAGCGCTTTTTTTTCTTCTTTTTTTTCCTTTTTTTTTGGCAGAGAAAATTCTTGAACAGAGCAATACGTAATATCAGTGCTAAAAGTTGGGGTTTTCTTTTTCCTATAAGAAACTACAAGATTTTTTTTGACGGGGAACTGGTTTCCTGAGAACCATGCTCTTTGATTTAGGACAGGGGTAGAAAACAGAAGAACATGGCCAAATGCTGCTCTTTTTCCCAGAGATAGAAAGCTTCTTTTAAACCACCCTCCTCTATTTTTTTTGTCTTTTAATTTTTTTTTAAATGATGGAAGAGTAAACATTTTTTTTCTCAAAAAACAAACAAAAAATCTGTAAACAAGAAGGTTCACCGTGGGAACCTCCAAAACAACATGGAAAGCCTGTTCAAAGTGCAGGGCCCGTCCTGGGCAGCAGGCGGGCTGCAGGTCACAGCGGTGGCCACAGTTTCTCAAACTGTAGAGCGAAAATTCTTTAGTTTTACAACATGAAAAAACTGGTGCAATACTTTCATTAAGAATCCTACGTCAGTATCTTAACTTGATCTTTTAAACTCCACGATACCACAATAAGGTAGGCAACATGAGGCATAGTAGAGAGTGCTCGCCTTTAAGAACATCCTTGAGTAAACATTTACACTGGAACAGCTGCCCCCCCCATATTGCCGATTAGACGGAGAGAACATCACTCAGTGCAAAGGTAAAAGCTCATACATCAGCCCAAAAAAATGGTTTTGCAAAAAAATACAAATAAAAATAAAAGGTGGGGATGGGGGATGGAAATGAAGGAAAGAAGGAATCCGAAGGCTAAACATGATGAATACACAAGTGAGCTCATTCCACACGGTTAGCTGTATGGCGCTATTTGGGAGTGTAAATAGATAGATACCCTTTCACATTATAATATTGGCCTGCATGATTCAAGTATTCAAACTGATATGTTCTGGGGAAAACAAAGTGGAAAATGTGCAGAAATAGCTGTTCCCACAGGCGGCCCTGCTGCAGGCGGCGAGCCCAACTTAGTGCTCCTTTCCTTCTCATCTTGAGGTCACAGTTTGCGTCTATACCTATGCAGTTACATGGACTCTCCACCCCCACCCAGGTGGTCAACAGAAAGAAAAGCATTAATGGGGGATGGGCTGCTAATTCCCCGGGGGTCGCTGCTGCTTGGGGGACCCCACAGGCTTGTGGAATAATGTGGGGTCCCCCAGAGGGAAGTGCCGTGAAGGTCTCCACAGTTAGTTCCCGACAGCCCAGCACCATTCCAGTGATTGAGATCGGTCCGGCTGGAGAATGAGTGGGAACAGTCGAGGGAGCCCAGCCGGCTCTGGCTGGACCCAAGAGACTGCCAGCCAGGAGAAGGGGTCAGAGACTGACTTTGTGCAAAGAAGCGACTGATCTCCTCTTCACTGGCAAACTCAGCGAGAATAGTAGTGTTCCCCAGCACACACCTAGAGGAGAGGGCACAACATGAGAAGGCCTTCTGGTCACATGGTTACATAAGCTCAATTAGCAGTGAGACCTGCTCTGAGAAGAAACCAAGGAGGCACAGAAGGAGCCTGGCCTGCCCCCATGCCCACAGTGAAAGTCCCAGAAAGTGTCTAGACCACAGGGTCTTGTATTTCCTGGACTGGCCTCCAACTCCTGGGCTCAAGTGATCCCTCCATCTGAATCTCTCCAGGGCCATGCTGACCAGGTCTATACAGGGGTCCTGGGGCTGGGCTTCTACTCACAGCTCCCCCAGACCTCCCCAAAGGAGTCTTGGGCAACTTACATGTGCAGAGACTTTTGTGCCTTCACTACCTCTTCTTTTGAACTGTAACGGACCAGAGCATTTCCATGTTGGAGGTTCAGATGGAATGTAATCAGTGGGCCATGCTGCATGCACAGGGTGCGCAGAGTTGAGCCATCAATCTAGACAGAGAAGGTTGAGGTTAGGGACTCCATTTTAAGGGCCATTGGGAGGTACCGCTGGTCCTTTCCATGCCAGGTCCAGTATCCCTTTCTTATATTCACTGAGCCTCAAGCTATGTGACAAGCCAACACACGCAGTATGGTTTCATGTCTTTTCTTCCCCTGCTCCAGAACAGGACCTGAAGGCACTGCTCTGTAGGGAGCAGCCTGAGAGCTAAGAAAATGCTCAGATATAAAAGGGCAAGCCAAGGTTTTCGGAGGTGCAGCACAATCCCACAAACACGCCTGCAAACCCCAGGCCAGCACTACCCAAGTCAGCATTGGGTGAGATGGAGGCATCTGCATTTTTGTGGCTCCCCTAAATATAACAGCACGAGAACCATGGGATCAGCCCCAAAGCACTGAGTATCATCCTCTGCCCAGCCTTGATGACCACTGACAGGCCCTGTCTTGGAACAGCAAAGTGTTCCATGCTCCCTTGCCCACCATGGACACGAAGGAGGAGGCACCTCCTTACCTGAGGTGTGAGGTTTTTCAAAACAAGCCAATTCGTTATTCTCCCTGAGCTGCTCTCTCCCCAGCTGGAACCTAAACAAAGAAAAAGAACAGTCCACATTCTATTACTATGACTTGAATGACTAAGACAAGCACAGTCCAATCAAATGACAGTTAATTCCAGTCATCAGGACTCCCATCTCCTTTGCATACTTTCCCTTAGTCTAACAAACAGGTGTGGGACGTCTACTCACTCCAGTCTGGACCAGGCACTGACCCCTACTCTAGGTGGCTCTCTTTGGGAGGCAGACAAACCACAACGTCTCACTTCTTTGGCATCTCATCTTTTCTTTGAAATGTTGCTCCTAGGGGCAGGCCTCAGGGAAGCCTCCCTGCACATACCCTAAGATGTGAACCCTTTAGCATCACCCAGACATCCTTTGATTTTGTCTGTGGTACCATTTTAGTCCCCACCTAGCCTTCCTGCATGGCCCCACGGCAATCACTTTCCTTCTACAAAGGAACTTTTAAACACAATCAAGAATCACCTGTCCCCCAAGTCTATTTACAGGTATTTCACAACTATGCCACTGTAGTTTTCCTGGGATAATGCAACCAATGTTTGCTTGAGCTTAAGGATCAATGGCACCCCCTTCCACTCACAAATGACTGCTTAAACAGTAAACTTCATGATCGGTCATTCTTGGAATAGGCCAAGCCATGACCCAAATAAGCCACTCTCCAAGGCTCAGCTGGGCTGTCCTCCATACATCGCCTCCAGCCTCATGTTCTATATGTAACCTTGTTCTGCAAGCCTGTCACGGTAGGAAACCAGCAGACTCTTACAATGCTTTCCCAAGGAACTTCTGAAAAGAGATCACCACCTCACTAACATTACTATTGACAGAAGTATCCTTAGGTAAGCCTTCTTATTTATTTAGACAGGATCTCCAGATACAGATGATACCAACTTCTTCATACTTAATGTTCCTGTCCTCACTCCCCTGGGGCTAAGATTTCATACATGTACCACCATACAAGTCTGAGTAAACATTCTTAAGGAAACCAGTCAAGACTCCTAACCAGGAATCCTGTTCAAGCTCATTTTATCTTTCCATGTTAACTTGGATAGCTGGCACCAGTCAGCACTGAGCAAACAGCTCATAATTAAGCACCACAGACACTGTGTCCTACCTGGGGTATATCTGGCATCAGAATTTCCCCATCCTCCACCTACACGAAGGGGAGAATTATCCCACGTAGACAAGGGTGGCTTCTGACCAGTCAGCCCTGGAGGTGGGCGGGACGGAGCAGTGATGTTTTTAGGTGGCAAAGGGACTTTCCACAGCTCATGAGCCAGAGAGGTGTTTGTAACTGAACCAGGAGACCACGTCAATTTGGAATCACTATTTCTGGCTATTCAAAGAAGAAAGGGGGAAAAAAAAATAAGAAAAATTGAAGAAGGATAGGATAATGTTAGAAAAAGAGAAAATTTACACAATAACAGCCACTGTTCCATGAAAAGTGAGTAAAACAGATGGAAAATATCAAAAACCCTAAATGCAACTAAAGACCTAAAGGAAAAAAACAAAAAGCCCAAAGGCAGCGACTTCTCCCTCAGGACCCTTATCTGTTACTGTCTTGAGACTGTGCAAGTACAGAACTACTCTCTGAGATTACAACATAGACTATAAAAAAGTCCACACCTGTGAGCTCCTAGGCCGACAGGGCTACTTAAGAAAGAGACACAAGGTCAGCAGATACATTTTAAGCTCATCATTTACTCATGAGAGAAAAGCTATAACAGTTACCCCAATTCAGGGAGGTGGTATAGTAAATACTCGCTGGCTGCTTGCAGAGTGCTAGGCTCTTAGTGTCCTATCCTGACAACATCAGAAAGGTAAATGATTTGCACAGATAGGATGCAAATGTAGGCCCTTTCTAGTTTAAAACAGAATGAGGAGGGGCGATCAATTCTTGCCCCATTCTTGCTGGCTCAGAGCAGTGACGGGACACAGAGTTAACCATGTCAAAAAACAAAACAAAACAAAACAAAACAAAATTAAAAACCCAACAAAACTGAAAAGATAAGGAGAGAAAGGAATGGGAAACACTTCAAAAGCTGTTGAACACTCAGACCCGAGTTATTATAAAGTGCATGGTCATTAGGCCAAGGCTCCTCCAAGTGTGGCTACAAGAAGCATGGCCACAGCACAGTTTACCTGAGCAGCAGCAGATGCAACTGAAAACCCAGGGCCACAGCCATCTAGCTCACTGCAGAGCCTAACTCTCCAGGACACACTCATTCTGGCAGTGCCTATAAATTCCCGTTTCCTGCATTTTGCACAACTGCCAGCCTGTGAAGGACTGAAAATGAAATAAATAAATGCAGATGGCTTTCAGTAGTACTTTACCACAGGGCTGAGGTGACTCAGATGACAGAGCTGTGGGGTAGATGTAGACTGTTTCACATGAATGCTGAACAGCAAACTTAAAAGGGGAGAAATGATGTTTGTAACATAAACACTCCCTAACTACCTAAGACAACAGAAGACAAGCAACAATGTAGCTAGCTGTTCCTGAGAGAACGAGCCCACCTGAAGTGCTTTGTGCTGTACTGCTGAGGGGAACATTGTAGTTGGAGGCACGAATGGATGACCAGGCACTAGTTGAAGGCAGCGTGGTGTTCAAGGATGAGGATGACCCTGCAGAAGAGAGTCCAGTTAGCTACCAGAGCAGAGCATGGTGTCTGGGAAGCGGCAGGGTCACAGCATGCCCCCAGACAGAAGTCAAGAAGACTTGGATTAAAGATGGGGCCCAAGACAGAAGCTTCCTTCCTGCTGATTGTTTCTGTCCTGGCTCACAATAGGCATTTCCTTCTTGCTTCCCAAGAACAGAGCAGCGGCTAGGAGACCCAGGCTTTCCTTCCAGCACTGGCACTGTGAAGAGGCTGTTCTTGCTGCTCCTAGCCCCTGACTCTGAAAGGCAATGATTTTCTACTGGAAAGCCAGGCCACCAAAGCACTCTGTCACACATTACCTAAGAGCCAGGCCTTCACCTTTTCCATGTCTGGGCTCTGTAGTCTTTCTTCCCATGTTCAACAAAGCCTCTTCCTCTAATTTAGCTCTGGACCTGACCATCACCTGGTCACTAGAGTTCCCTGATCAACCTCCCAGAGGCCATTCCACACACCATTTAGATACACCGATCCTATACTTTTAGTGGTGACTCTTCCTTTAATACCAAATTTAATCTTTCCTCTCTACTTTTAGAACATTCTACCCACAAAGAAGCAGTTTCTATAGGCAACCAATTCTTCTGTAACTCCCTTTAAGCCCAGCCTTGTACCTTGCTATCTTCTGCTGAATTGGCTCTCACTACCTCTACACAGCTGTTTGGTAGAGTCTGCCATTTCAGAATGATAGGATTCTTCATTTAGCACTATGATGTGGCAAACACCCGCTACCTTAATAAACTACATATTAGTATAAACTGCTGGCTTTTTTGTTTTCTTTGTAAATTACTAAAAGGAATAGAAAGGAGAATATATTATGTTTTCAATTACTTTAGTGCTTCATTAACTTATTTCATTAAATTTTCTCCTAGTGCAAAATAATGGACAAAATATTCACATATGCCTAAGGTGAAAACAGCCCTGTGATAGGTACAGGGTAATTTCACCTGACAGTCCTTTATAAATACTTGAGTTCTACTGTTTGAAGCCTTGAAAACTCAGACTTTTTCTTTTGTGGAAAGCATATCAACGTTGTTAAGTATAAATTAACTGTACGTCTGGCAGTTGCTGACAGCATTGTCAGAAAGTAAATGCTTGCATTCCTTGGTGTTCACTTACTCAAACCACAAATCCTCATCATCTTAAAAGTGGTCACAGTTAATTGCATTTTTTATGTCTCAATACCCATGGTGTGAGGAATGGAAGGAACCCTGCTTAGAGTCGCACCAGCCACGGTGAGATGGTCTCATCCCATGCTGTTGCACAATATTCTCACACCAACTCATGCCTGTACATACCACTGTTCCTGTCCCTGAGGTGATCAACTTCCCGCACAGTATTAATTGAAAGACTGTTTATGACACTGCCAGGAGTGACGTAAGGGTCAGTTTCAGGGTCAATGTTTGGATAACCTTTCCATGGTTCACCAGGGCGAAATTCTGCAAATGAAAATTCAAAATTAGTACATGGCTTTAAAATTCAAACTAAATACCCAAACATTCATTCCTAAATCCTGTGTGACAACACCTTCTAAAAGGTCAGGGTGGTAACGGGATTATACGCCCCTATATAAACTTGCTTATTTATACAACTGAAAAATTTTCTCTAAGTTTCTATCTTTCCAGCATTGCAGCAACTCTGGTAGGCCAGAGATGCACTTCCAGTGAGCTTCAATGCCAAGTGAATCCTTTGACATGGTCACAGAGCAACCACTGACTAGGAAGGAGTTCTTATGACTCCCACACAGGCCAGTGAACTTATCCCATGATTATTACTTGAAGCAAAGGAACTGGAGCAGACAGACAATGATCCAACTTCATGCTCGCCTTTTCACTGCACCACATCTGAACTTCTGATCACAGTTAAGTGAGGCCAGATAACACGGATAGGCTATGAGTACCTTACCTGGTGGCCAGTTAACACTGCTAGAGCCATTAGGCGATTTGGCACGTGGCCAGCCATCTCCTATTGAACCTGGAGGACTGGCTGGTGAAGTACTGCTATTCATAAAGTCATAGGGAACAAATGGAGATTCTTCCAGCCTAAAACCACTTGAAATAGCACCTACAAAGAAAAATATGATGGTGAATATAAGCAAGCTATATTATCACAGTCACTTCTTAAGTTTCTCAAATGTAGAAAAGCTTCTCATTAGGGATGTAGGTGCCAAACTGTCCAGTTTATTATGTGAAGACGCACGACAAAAGGACTACTCTGTGACAGACAGCATGCTGGGGTTTTGACACAAGAGTGGGTGGGAAAAAAACCACAGTGGCTCTAGAATTTTTCTTCTTGCTACTTTTCTCTCTTGCTTGATTCTCTCTCTCTCTCTCTCTCTCTCTCTCTCTCTCTCTCTCTCTCTCTCTCTCTCTCTCATACACACACACAGAGGCATTAGAGGTGGGGGAGAATGAATGTGAAGTTGGGTGGGTAGGGAGATGGAGACGGGGAGGATGACTATCATAAAAACACATTACAGGACATTCTCAAATAACAGACAAAAATATCAAAGAGAGAACCTGGGATGTTTAAAAATATGTATCTGTGTCATGCACCTTCAGGTGCTCTTCTGTGTTGTCTGTAACACAGTACAAAGTCAATTTGCTTTCTACTTGAAAGTCTCTTAAATAAGAAGATAAAGCTGCATTTTTGAGGCTATGCTTGGTTGTATGGCTTTGCCAGACAAGGGCTCATATGCGGAGGAGGCCGGTCACCTTAAGGCCATTACACAGTTCAGAATGCCCTTGAACTGAGCTTTCCAGCTTCACCTCAAGTTCGGAGATTATACGTGTGTGTCACAATGCCTGGCCATTTTTACAAAAAAATTAAAAATAAAAGGTTTGTTTTGGCTCATCCAAAGCACATTTTTGCAATAAGGAAAAGGTCTAAGATTAACTTGCCTTTCAAATATATGCACAAAGATGACAAAGGCCAAAATTTAGAGTTATTTGGGTTTATTGTTTACTTTATTTTATGTGTATGTGTCTCTGTGTGTGTATACATCATGTTTATATAGAGTGTATGTGAAGGTCAGAGGACAAGTTGGTGGAGTTGGCTCTCTTCCTAACCATGTGGCTTAGATCTGAACTCTGGTTGTCCAACCTGGTGTTAAACACACTCAAGCAATAAGCAATCTTACCTCCATACCCACCCCACATTTTTTTTCCCCAAGAGAAATCAAAGACTATAATTGATACCATGTTTGCTGGAGTTTTGATCCAAAGATGTGTTCACAGAAATGCTGTCCACCGTAGTCCACTTCCTTAGTCTTGACTGTGGCTCTTTAATACTGTTCATATCCATATTTACATTCAAGTTTGAGTTCAAGCCTTGAAAATAAAATTTAAATCTTACAAAACAGGGTGTTTTCCTTCTATTACCAAATTTCTACTTTCTAAAAATCATATACAGCTACTGTTTTCAATGCTGCCTAATATCCCTCAACAAAGGCAGATATGTAGTCAGATCACAGGTGCCTGGCTCGGTAGGTACTCTAGTGCTCCACAGTACTATGCTTTCAAACCAGAAGGGCTACTGCTGTTACAGTGGAAAACTAGTCTTCCACACAAGCTTGGTCATTTAAAAACCCCACAGAATAGGAGAAAAAGGTTTTAAGGGGGCCATATAGTTTGTAATTCTACCCCAAGTTTAGTCATTTTCCCAGAGTGCCATGTACTATGTATGATTACCCTCAACTGACATTTCTTGATTTCAAGTTGATTAATTTCCAGATGGCGACTAGCCAAAATGTTATTTAAAAGTAACAGCTCCTAACTCCAACACCTGAGAGAAAGACTCCCATATCAGAAGGCACATTTATTTGAGTCTTGCTGATCAAGCATGTCATCAGATATTCTCTTGGACTAAGGACAAATGATTGTTTTATATAATGCTGTCAGAAAATGATAACAAGACAGTGCTTTTAAAAGCACAATCCAGGCACTATCAGCACTAGAATGACTTCAAATATTTGTCATGAAACAAAAGCTTAAACATACTGGCATTAGGCTTGTACTATAAAATCTTTTAAATCATTCCCAGTTCCATTTTTGCAGAAAACAATACAATTTTTGTTTAGACCTATCAATTAGGCCAAGAATTTGCAAATATTCTGCATAAAGTTTCAAAAGGTAGCTTGGAGAATATATGGGCTACATGGTCTTCCCTATACCATTATGCAAAAGAAGCCACAGACAATATGTTAAGGAAATAACATAGTTCTGTTCTGATAAAACTCTGAAACTGGACACTGGGCCAAATTTTGCTCACAGCTATCATGGAGTGTCTATGTAGATGAAGCAGAATGGAGAGGCCATCTGGAGAGGGCACCCGGCATTGCAGCTTCCTCTCTACAGCTCCCTATCTGTCAAGTGCAATCACTTCTCTTCATCCTCAGTGCCTCCTGGAGCATTTCACCACATTGGGAACTGACATGGGAACTGTTTCTGCTAACAATACCAAGGACTCATGCCCTAGGAGAGAGTCAATATGTAACATCAAAAGAAAAAAAAAATAGAAACCCCCCAGTCAGAGACAATTACTAGCAGGACCAGACCAACACATACTCCAACTGCTCTCTACAGCCCATAATACACTAGAAGAACTAGGATCTTCAACAGAGCTGAGGTAATAACCACATGGCTCATTTACATGAAACTATTGTTCAGGTGGGGGAAGAGATTTAAAAAAAAGATGAGCCGGGCATTGGTGGCGCACGCCTTTAATCCCAGCACTCGGGAGGCAGAGGCAGGCGGATCTCTGTGAGTTCGAGACCAGCCTGGACTACCAAGCGAGTTCCAGGACAGCCTCCAAAGCCACAGAGAAACCCTGTCTCGAAAAACCAAAAAAAATAAAAAAATAAAAAAAAAATAAAAAAAAGATGAATGAGGTATGCTTAACCAAGGAACCTGGGAAAGAGAAAACATGGAAACCTTGAATTTCTTTGCTGAGTTTAAAGAGCCTGGTGATATAGAGGGGGAAAACAAGACACAATTCTTCCTCATATCCATTTTCTTAACCCAAGTGCAAACCTAATGAGGCCTAGTCCCAGTATTTTCCACAAATAGCACCTGCTCACTACTTTTCTTCCCAATAACACCATCGTCAGCCTTTCTGCCTCTGCACATCCCACAGCCTAAATCTGCAAACAAGTGTGTCCTTTATCTACCCCTCTCTTGGTAGGTGTACAGCTTTCTGAAATATGGTGGTTGTTGAGAGCAGGCAGACGGGCACAGGAGAAAGCACATTCACTCTGCAATAAGTAGTGTCCTAAGGCCAGCGCTGTGCAGAAGACCAGAGCTGCCAAGGCAGTGGAGGTGCACGTGTGTAGTGGCCAAGCAGGAACTCACCTATAGGAAAGTTGCTGAAAGCATTTACTGGCGATGGCCCTTTCTGCAGCTCGGGTGTAGTGTGGGGCATGACGTTATCAAGGAAGGACTTCATGGCTGGCTGATGAAGTGGCTGCTGAGAAGGCGGAGTCTGCTGCTTCACCAGCAGGCTTGGATCAAGTTGACGAGACTGTTGCATCATCTGCTGCTGTACACTAAGAGGTCGACCCTTCAAACAGCAAAACAATGGAGGAAAATTGTGAGGGTGTGTCTTTAATAGGTACACACTCTTCATTTCCTTCTCAGGAGGAAGGACACCAATCAAAGTTCTATAGTTACTATGACTTCTGGACAAACCGCAAGACTAAAAAGCATACTACATTCATTCAATTTTATGTTTTTGGTTGTGAGCATAGCCTTTAATGGCTGAGCGATCTCTCCAGCCCATACTTCATTCAATTTTAATATAAATCTTTCATTAACCAGTGGAGAGGGTTTTTTTTTTTACCTGCTGGTCTTGCTGCTGTCGGTTAGCAGAAGGCACACTTCTCTGACTCTGCTGCACCCTCTGCTGCTGAGCTAACAATCGCTGAAAGAATATGGAAAAGGGTTGTCACTGTTTTGCTGTCACAAATTAGAATGCTTACGGAAGACTATGGTCAGTGGACCTATAGAACTATACTACATACCCAAGTCCTGACTCATGCAGTAAAACCTCTTCCTTAGAATATTAATCTAGTTTCTAGAAATTATGCAAAAAACCCTGTCTTTAGTTTAATCTAACTTTTGCAATGCTGTGGATAAAACATGGGTTTACATCTGTTAAACTCTTATCAATGAAACACCCTCAAACCCCAGATTTCATTTTAACAGGAATCCCCCCCTCCCCCAGTCATGCTTCCCTTCCTATATTCCTTTCCTGGATCTCCCCTAAAAACATCTTAAACTTCATGTAGGCCCACTCTTCATCTTTCCAGACAGGCCATGCAATGCCTCTGTTTACTGCAGTGCCTGCTGTAGAACCCCCACTGCATACCAAGCAATTAATAAATACCTACCTGTAACTGGGAGATCTGAGAAAGCTGGTTTAGTTGGGATAGCTGGTTCAGCATGGCTACCTGTTGAGGGCCAAAGAGCGGGTTCAGGCCACCGTTGTTTGGTGCATACTTCAGCAATGAAACTGGAACCTTAGAATCACAATGGTAAGTTAATAATGTTGCTGTAATATTCCAGACTAGCTAAGCATACTATGCAATTTAATTATCAATTGGGCAGTTGGAAGTAGTGGGCTGTTCCATGAGATGTCACAGGCATTCAAAGTGTGTATTCCTTACTAAGAATCAGTTCACATATACTCCCTTTTAGAGTAGGTCAAAACGACAAAGATAAATGCTAACCATACTATTTGACTTTGCTGTTGTTCTCCTAAAGATGCTTTAAATAACCATTCTTTATCCTTCTCCCATAGTTTTGCAACAATAGGTAATCAGCATTTACAGTATCTCAAGATGTCAATAATTATTATGATGCCTACTGGTCATCTCAACCATAAATATTTATTTGTATAAACGTTTTGCCTGCATATATTCAGTAAATCATATGCATCCCTGATGCCCAAAGAGGCCAGAAGAGGGCATCAGATTCCCCAGGAACAGAGTTACACACAGTTGGGAGTTGCCATGTAGGTTGAGAATCAAACTGGGTCCTCTGGAAGAGCAGCCATCGCTCTAGAACCCAAACAAAAACTTATTCAAGGTTTACCCCCAGGAAAGTGGAGAAGAGCAGGAGCTTGCTTACCTGAGGGGAGAGTAATGGAGGAGGCACTTGAGCACGGAGATTAGGCTGAGATGAACTGAGAGGTTGTGCTGGAGGCTGCTGCATGCCCCGGGGTTGTGCTGCTGTGTTTCCAACACCAAACATACTAGGATTGCCATTCTAGAAAACAACCAATAAAATAAAAGTGATTCTTAAGGGAAAGACACTCACTGCCATGATACTACTGTTTAAACACAGTAACTACAAACAAGTGAGACATTACTACTAAGACAGATCATTAAAGAGAAAGCCTACAATGCACATCTGGACTTACCTGTCTAACAGAATTCAAGTTTTGCGTACCCAGCCCTGCTATGGAGCCAAGGGCCTGGTTAGGTAGTGCACTATTTGAAGGGGGAAGCTTCATGCTTTGACTGGACATAAACTGCATGTTTTGGGATTCATCTGCTACAATGCCATCCTGATTGGACAGACAGAAAGATGTGTAACACCAGCCAAGCAAACAAGTAGAAAGGAGAAATCATTGCAGGAACAGAGGAGAAGTCACATGACATTCCAGCACCAACAGGAAACAGGTAGAAAACAGAAGAGATCAGATTAGTGTTAATTCTAGAGCACATAAACAGAGCTAAACACATATTTCATGGGACTAAGAAGAAAATATACACATAACCTCTATGCAAAACTGAGATATAAACGAAACAGTAAACTAAAAGCCCATTAGTAGGAAAGGCACTTGATTATACTTTTTATATTACAGACATTTTTCCTAGATACTATGCTATTAAGGGTTGATTAGTCTTAGAGATTAAAAAAGAAAGATTGTACCTTATCAAAATAAGGATTGCGCTCCATGGAAGACTCTTTGGAAATCTGAGGCCGAGAACCAGGACCTTTCCCGACCGTTCGATTGTAATCACCAATATTTAGGCTATGTTTATCTATCTCCATTCGCTTGTCTTGTAACATTCCTAATAAATGCAAGACACTATTATCAGTAGGAAGAGAACAATTTATTTCATTGAGAAAAATTTACAAAGAAAGCAAAATGCTCACTTTCAAAATGAAACAATTCCTGCTTCGACAAACACATAAAAACTACATTTCTGGCTGGGCGGTGGTGGCGTACGTCTTTAATCCCAGCACTCGGGAGGCAGAGGCAGGCAGATCTCTGTGAGTTCGAGACCAGCCTGGTCTACAATAGTTAGTTCCAGGACAGCCTCCAAAGCCACAGAGAAACCCTGTCTTGGAAAACAAAACAAACAACCAACAACACAACCCACTACATTTCTATTGTATAAATTTTGCACCTTACATGTAACTATTTTAAACAAACAGTACTATCTTATGAACCAATTAACTTGAAAAGAAACTGGTAAGCAGAAAGCAGTTAACAATCTCATTTTAAAGACTTCTTATGTAATCTAAGACATCTTACATCATCTCTTAACTACTTAACATTTTATGTATATGTGGTCACTCTCGGGGACATGTCCATTTTCTGAGACAGGGTTTTTCTTTGGCCTCAGCTAGCCAGGCAGCTCCAAGAATCCTCCTGTGTCTACCTCTCCAGCTGTGGGAATATAGGCACATGCCAGTTTGCCTGGTACTTTTTGTTATTTCTGAGGAATGAACACTAAGTCCTCATGTTTGTGAAACAGGAACTTTACCAACTGAGCATTTCCCACCCCTAATCTACTTGATTCTATAATAGAATTAATTTCCATTAGCAAGTAACAAGATAACAAAAAACCCACCCACTTTGATAAACCACCATCTATTAAATGCTCATTACATGTCAAATGTCGCTTTAAATTTTCAGTTATGCTAATTAAATGTTTGTAGCTTGTTATTATTGCCCCTATCAAGCAGCTGGAGAAGCTAGAGAACAGAAAGGAAAATGTCTTCCCCTCTATAAGATATCAGATATCGTTTGGCTAGGCATAGTGGTACACACCTTTAATAGCATCACTCTGGAGACAGAGGCAGGTGGACCTTTGAGTTTGAGGCCAGCCTGGTATACAGAGTTGAGTTCCAGGACAGCCAGAGCTACATAGTGAGACTTTGTCTCAAAACAAAAAAACAAATGAGATATTCTCTGCTCACCATCTCCTCATTCTGATTGCTCTGCCACACGTATGACCTCTCTCATCTTTGCTGGACACTGCCAACCTCCAATTACCTATCTAGTTCAACCAACCCTGGAGAACCCAACAGTGCTTTATCTTAATAATTTCACTGGCCAGACTGGCATTAATTCTCTCCACCAGTAAGCCCACCAACTCTTTTACCTTGGGTGTACATCTGGATTTATCAGTACTCACTGTGGAGAATACTTGATTGTGTCTCTAACATTCAGTCACTCCCAAGGTTTCAATGTCACCACATCCATTCAAGTGACCCTCCAAATACAAAAGGCCCAAATTCTGAACACTACTTAGTATATCTACCTCAGTGGCCTACCGTATCTCTCAACAAAGATTTCGTCTCTTAGAGTTCTACACACTTTCTCAGTCCAAGAAACTCACCCAGTGATTCTCTGCAAATGCTCTATCTGAGATGTCTATCATCATCAAAATATCCTAATTCCAGGCAAGCGAAAAAGTTTTTAACAAAAGGAAAAATTTCTTTAAGCAGGAACCTTTTAAAATGCCATTAATTTCTTAACATACACCAGGTATCTGAATAGTCTACCTTGTGGTACCTGAAAAACCACCCCAATTATCAATAATCCCAAGCAACACCCCTCCTCAGTTCTCTCCCAAAATGAGAGATACCAGTACCTATTCTCACTTAAGACCTTGGACTCTTTGTCTTGCTATCAAACCTCTATTGTTACAGCACTGTTAGTAATGGCCAGCTACTGATATGTCCTTTCATTCTAAATTCACTGTTTTTGACTGCTCCATGAAAGCATATCTAGACCTATTTATCCATTTCTTTTGCCAATCAGCACTGGGGCTTTGCCAGAAGATGTTCCTAGTTCAGTGAAAAGTTTAAAGCATGACTGAAGGGGGCCCATCGTTGGTCAGTAAAACTCCATGGTCAGTTCCTCATATACCTCTAAACAGCACTGTAACAGTATCTGGTGAGTTACATGTGCATTTGTAGCATACCCAGCAAGTTCCACAACTATGACATCATAACTTTCCTGCCTTGCAGCAAGCCATGGTGGTGGCAGATTTGCCTTCATGGGGATAGACACAGCTTCTGGATATTAGCTGTTTTTGTCTACAAAGCTTCTTCCTGCTATCAGGTCTCAGAGAATGCCTTCTTCACTATTATGGAATACCTCACAGAACTGCACCAGGCCATCAGTTCCTTGAGAGCAACAGAAGTGTGGTAATAGGCTCAGGATACAGAATTACCTGTTTTTACACACAGGACACCACCTGAAAGTTATTAGCCAACTGGGTAGAATAGCCTATTGAAGATTTCAGCAATAATGCTAGTTGGGAGACAAGATTCTGAGTATAAATTCTGTTCTCCAGGACATGACCTGTGGGGTTCAATACACAGGACAGCATAGGTCTGAGGTAGTGGTTCTCAGTGATGCCCAGGCCACCTCCAGAACTCCTGTTTCTGCTCCAGGAACCCTGCTGTTTAGACCTTGGTCCTGGGCAAGGCTTCCAACGAGACAAATCTGGTTCCAGTGAAATGTATAATGAAGCCAGGCACCTGAAGAGTCTGTGCCCCCAATGATATAAGCATAAGCAAGCAGGCAGGCAGGCACAGAACCAGTCTGTGGGCTGGAGCAAACAGGTTGGCATATGGAGTGGGAGATGATGTTCTGACACTGAATGACGGCAGTTGCTATATTCTGGAACCCAGGGAATTCTCTTGATACTTCTCTGCTTAATAAAGGGCCATACAATAGTAAAAACAGGCAGTACTATTGAGGATGAAAACCTCTGGGATATAGGTTTGAATAACCTCACTAGTTAATCCAGGACAACTGTGGTTCCAGTTAAGAAAGGGTAAGAAAGGAATAAGAGATGCAAGAAGGAACCATCAGTGCAAACAATGAACTGTGACCAACTGGAGGAAAAAATGAGGCACAGGCTTAGCAGCCCCAGCCTGAAAACCTGGAACTTTCTGTGTGCTTAGATTACACATTTTGGATTATAGATGTCCAACTAGTGGTCTATACAAATATTCTCAAATCCAAAATCTCAATATTTGAAATGCTTCTTGTCCCACCTGAAGCCACCTGCAGTGTGTCTCATGTTTACAACTGGTTATTAAAAGTGTGTTCATTTGTGTGGGCCAATCATTTCCTTTCTCTTTCCTATTCTGCTTTATTTTAAAAGTTATTCATAGTTAACTCTAGTCTTTAGACAAGAACCCGGCTCGAGGGTCATTTCCTCAGTAACACAATAGCTCTTGCAGATTGTACACCCTGTCTTCCTCACAAGCTGTAGGGTGAAGAGTACGAGATGAGAATGGAGTCAATTTCACCACTATGCTGAAGTTCACGGGTCAAAGGGTTGGGGTAAATGGTACTGTTTCATTTACTGCCTCTCCGTATCCACCCCCTATAGCCAACATTTTGGGCTGGCTCTCTCTATAAGGCAAGGGGGATGGGGGGTGGCAGGGGATGAATGAATGCATCTTTGTCCTTTATATGACTGTTCTCTTTGCTAGCTGGCAGCAAAGCTATGTGAGTAAAGAGTGCAGGAGAGACCCCGCAAGAAGAAAAGGCTGGCCCCAGTTCTGGTATGCTTTCACTTTCTCCTGTAGCCCAGGCTGCAGGGCTCACCTCATCAGAAGGTAGCAGCTGCCACCTGGCCCTGCATAGCAGTGGAGGGTGTCTCTAGCTTAACACTTTTCATGAGTGGTCCTTCCTCTTTACCTGACAGAGGAAGTCACGCACTCACACTGGGGTGGTACCACAACAACACACCTGCTGCTACAAGGCCAAGATCTCTGTACAAGGCATGGGTGCTCTACTGGGCACCATTCCAGTCTCTCTGCTGTTTACAGGCAACCCACTGCTACTCTAATTCCTTGTTAGTTAATGATAAACTCATCTTTCCTTATCTACTTTACTGTACTTTCTTCTCTGACTGCACTACCATCTAATAACCTGTAAGGGCAAGGCATACTCAAATTTCATCACAGTATTTCCTGTGCCTTCCAGAGCCAACTGTTGATAATAATTATCAATTTCTCCTGAGCCCAGTCCTATTCTCCACTGGATCAATCTAATCATTTCATCGTCTTTCTCATTGTGTGTATGTGGTGGGGGCGAGAGGTGGGAGAAGCAGAGGGGTACTACTTGGGAAAAGGACCAGTAGGGAGGGAAAAGGAACAGAAGCAACAGGAAATTATAGCTATTTATGAAAGTAGTATAATACACATTTACAAAAACCCTTCTTTAACCCTATTTCAGAGTGAAGTAAAAATGCCCAGACTCTTAATTAGCACAACTACCCCAGTCCTGTCTTCCTTCAACTACCACTCTTACATTTCTTCGCACAGTCATGGACACCTTGATATTTCTGACTATGGTTTGGGATGAATCTTTCATTTACTTTGTCTGTTACTTCATTTATTTATTTGTTTGTTTTTTCAGGACAGGGTTTCTCTGTGTAACAGCCCTGGCTGTCCCAGAAATCACTCTGTAGACCAGGCTAGCCTGGAACTCACAGAGATCCACCTGACTCTGCCTCCGGAGTGTGAGTGCTGAGATTAAAGGTGTGCACCACTGCTGCCGGGCTATCCAAGTCTGTATTATGCAGAGTCCTCTGATCTGGAGGACTAAATCTTCCACCTGAATAACCCACTCTTGATGGGACACTGAGACAACATAGACTGACAGACACTAGCACTACCTGAGATGTGCGGTGATATGCCCCTTAGAGGAACATCAAAACTCATATACTCGAGCATGCTCACACTATGCAGCAACAAGGAGTCTGTGGTAAGAGCCAGGGCTGCTCTCTTCAACTGGGTGAGGGCTCTTTGAACAAAATCATAACTCAGCTAGGCTTAGTTACTAGTGATAAACACCAACTCAAAATGATTTAATTTTTCTCTTACCTCCAGAAAGATCCATCTTATTGCTCTGTACATTTTCTTCTGGTGAGTCTCTCTGAAGTAGGAAAAAGCAATGTGTTAGCAGACTTTACCAAGGAAAACAAAAAGTGAAGAACTTTCCTGTGTTTCATCATCTCTTTTAAATTTGACTGTATTATGTGTGTTTGGCACGTGTGTGCAGAAGCCAGAATAGAGTTTCAGATGCCCTGGAGCTAGAGTAAAAGCAGTTGTAAACCACCCCCAACGGGTGATAGGAACAGAACCCTGGCGCTCTGAAGAGGAGCAAATGCTCTTAACCATGAAACTGCCTCTCCAGCCATATCTTTTTTTTAAATTATGTTTTAGTATATTTTTAATGTGCAGAAAATTATAAAATTTAAGAAATAAGGTTTGGTTAAAAACTTACTGATGAGGATTAATTTTTAAGAAAAAGATAATAAAACTGGGATAAATTATAAACCACCACTACAGAGGGTGGAGGCTGCTAAGAAAACATACTCACCGAAAAACTGATATTTGAAAACTGTTTAACAAATGGATTTATCCATGCGTCTTCTTGTTTGTTTCCACCTTTCATCATTGCCTTTGTAAAATAAAAGAGTAGAAAAGATGCCATGGCCATCTCTAATTATCTGAACACAGTGATGGACAAATAAACCTCAAGACAATTCCCAACTCTCATTTTTAGCCAATATTTTCTCCTTCAATCAACTCTTACCAGAGTTGTTAGCATTAAATAAATAAACTCATTTGATTTTCAACTTCCTTTGCTCCAGTCCTCTGGTATAGCTGCAGTGTATAGAGAAATCTCTAAAGGCAAGCAGTCAGAAGGAAAAGACACAAGCAAAGGGCCTTACTGACCCGGGAAGAGAAAAACGGGTCTCTGTGTAACGGAGACTAATGGGGTGCACCCACTTCACAAATGAACCATGGATCATTTGGATTTTTGGAATTCTTATACCAAATAAAAAATAGTAAGTAGGTTCTCCTGTTAGTCTTAAAACAATTTAATCCATAATTTAATCATAAAACAATTTAATCCATAATTTAATCATGATATGAGCATTCTACTGAAAAAAAAAATCAAAGCCCTCCAAGACATGATAATGTCTTTAAAAATTTCAATTTGTGTTGCTAAGAACACAGTATCGTGAGCAGCAGCTAAGTTGCTTTGGTGGGCTGGGCAGTACAGATATTACATTGAGAACCAAGGGGCCACAACGCAGCAGTCACAGAGGGAAGTTGGAAGCCACAGAGACCTAGGCCTCACATTGATGTGATGACCAAAGGGTCTTCTCTGTGTATTAATGTCCCTTTCCCATTGCTACTACCTGTTCCTTCTGACTGTGAAACAGCAGAGCTTCTTAACTCCCCACAAAGGCAGATCTCTAAAGCAAGCACCTAACCCTTTCCAAAGATTCTGAAGGCATTTCTGGTTCCTGTTCCCCCTCCACTACCTCCCATGGTTTGAACAATTGTCAACCTCTGCCCCTTCCATTCTTAAATGCATTTCTAACTGTTTCTCCTTTCTGGCTGGGATGTTGCAGTAGTCTCCTGAGATCCCTACAACTGGCACTCCGTCTACTCCAACTGGTATTACATACAAACATTGCATAGCTCTTTTTAAATAAGTTTTTAAAAAGCCACTGGAGTTGTTTTCTACAAAATTTCACTGGCTCCATACTTCCACATCCCAGCACATACTTGTGTGGAGCTCAATAGCCCATGAAGCTCGCCTGATGCCCCACCAGATAGTAGGAGCCCCTGAAAGGGCTGCTCTTCAGTGTATTGGAACCCCAGCACCAAGCACAGTACCTGGCACACAGCAGAAGCTAAATAAGAGTTTGCAGTTGCTTTCTAAAGATTTTTACTAGTAGAGACAAAGGAGAAAGAGTAAAAAGGCTACACACCCTTTCCCTTCTCCTTTTTTTGCCACTCAGACCCTGTAAGGAAAGACAAAGTCACAAAACAGCATGGTCCAGTGGGAAGAACAAGGTTTTGAATCTCAAGACCTAAACTTAAGTCCTTGCTTTGACACTAGTTACGAAACTTTGGGCAAGTCACCACCTTTTCCAGTCTCAACTTACTCCTCAGTATCCTATCTCAGAAGGTTATGAGGATCAAATGACTCATGTAAAACATGTAAAAGCACATCATAAGCTACATGGCCAGGCATCAATAGGCAAATCCAGCCAAATGAGAAAAACTATAAAATGAAAATGGCAGGTCCTAGACTTTTGAATCCCAGGATTAAAAGGGAATAACTTTGGCCTTGAGGGAGGCCAGGGACCCTCAAGGTCCTCAAAAGATCATTATTCTCAAATAGGGTGATGGGGATATTTTAGAGTCACTTCTGAGACTGGGCACTATTCTGAAAGATGTCCCAAGAGATTATGCCTCAACCCCAACCCCAATACTACTTCCCAGGACCCAGTGGTTCCTAAACCTGGCCCTACATTAAACATATTTGGTGAAGTGGTACAATTTCCAAAACTTCAGAAGACCTTGGGATATAGTAGACTATGTCTTGAACAAATACAATCCATTTCTCATGTAAAGCCAGGTATGGGAACACAATCTGCAACTCAGCCCCTTCCTAGGGATTTTCATCATAGGACCTTGGAGGTGAGGAAGGAACAATGATGATCCATGAATAGAGAATGACTCTGGGTAAGGGGAAGACTGGGACTCCATCCAAGTGAGGAGGTAAAATGGAAGATGGACATGAACTGGCAGTGAAATGGAGAGTCAACATGGAGATTTGCCCTTCTCTTCATCCTCACCACTGCTGGTACGACCTGGGCTGGGGTTGCCCCAAGCAGTACTGGTGGAGCTGAGGAGGAGAGAAATCCCGAGCTGTAACAGTGGGGAGAAAGGAAGTTCCTGTGGTCTTATGTTTTTCTAGGTAGCTGCCCATTCAAGAGGCTATTCCTAAGTTGGGGGCTGCCTGGACTGTACTGACTGCCATAAATGGGCAGAATAGATTAAATTTCTGTGGGTAAACTACCTTTGAGATTAAAGTTTCAAGAGCAACGCTCTTGAAATGTTTACCTTTGATGACATTTTCTTGGTATATGGTGGCCAATTTAAAGATGAGTTAAGCTCTTGAGATGAGTTACTGTTCCACATTCCAATCTCTACATCCTCCTCCTCTTCCCAGCCAGTGGGACGACTTCCAGGCAATGGCATATCATCACCACACCAGCCATCTTGCATAGATTTGGGCCCTGATTTGTAGATTTGTGATACAAAGACAAACAGACTTTAATGAAACAATTCTTCCAAGAGGTCAAACATACAGCAAAGTACAGAGACATTGGAGCTAAACAAAACACACCTTTACTTCTCAAATAAATGTAATAGAAAAGGTATGTTCTATGCTGTACTGAAAGTTCACTGGAAAGAATTAAAATATCAAATGAAACTTTCCATGTTTTCACAAATCAGAGGGTTTCTTTCTTTTCTTTTCATTCTGAGACAGGGCTTTTCTGGGTAACTTTGGAGCCTGTCCTGGAACTTGCTCTGTAGACCAGATTGGCCATGAACTCACTGAGAGACCTGCCTACCTATACCTTGACTGCTGGGACTAAAGGTGTGTGCCTGCCACCACCACATGGTTAATCAGAGGGTTACTAAACACAGGCAATGGCAGCTTCTTGCATGTACCCATTTGAACTTTAAAACGACACAATAGACAGAGAGGACAGCTGAGGCTCAAATGAATCAGTTTTGGATGTTTCTACAAGGCTGGTCAAAGTGTACTGAAGCCACCAGTAGCAAGCAATTAATCAACACACACACACACACACACACACACACACACAGAGCCTTTGGGGTTCCTATAAGCTTTTCTGAGCCCAACATGGTAAATAAACAACATTCACCTGCATCTCAGGATCCTTCCCATTTAAGATTTGATGGTCTGGACATCTGTCCCATGTTATACTATTTAGTCTCTCAGGTTAAATGGCATGAAAGTTGCTAAGTCCGTTTTAAATAATCCAATGAGGTGAGAAAGAAATTAGATTTGGTGGAGGACATGTTAGTCATTAGTAGTTTTAAGAAAAATGTATTGAACCTCATATAGAATATGCCATACCATATAGCTACATCAGTGACAATTTAGGAGCACTAGCCTATTCTTTAAATGCAGTGATATGAGTTCATCATCAGCATCACTACAAAATGGCTACTAAAGATCAAGGATGACTCACCAGATTTGCTTAATGACTGTGAACCAACAGAGCTGGAGCCCCACGTGGATGTGTTGGATGCCGCGCTAATGGGTTCTCCCCAGCTGGGACCACTGTCTATGGGCTTACCCCAGGCTGAAGTACCATTATCCACAGTCGTGGCTGGAGTAGAAGGCTCCCCCCAGGGCTCACCCCAGCCTTTAGGAAGTGTGGGAAAAGAAGTCATCAGCATGGATATAAGGAAACATAGCAAATAAAGAACAAGGAAGTACTTGATAAACCAGATGAAGAACTTTACATTCATATACTGAATAATGACTCTGTGACAACCATGAGGCATATTTTATGTAAAGACCATAAATTATTCTGCACTAATATAATTTAACTGTATAACGTTTTAACCTCTTTCAAAACTACTTTCTGATGCTAGGGCAGATTCTTTTGAATATTTTAACTACTATGCAAATCATCTTCCTTTGAGGATGAAGTTAGTACTTAAAAATGCCAGGTTCTTCTGAACGGAAGCCCATGAACTGAGCAGGTATAGCGTAAAGTGTTCTACTAGGCACACGTTACTGAAATGACACCCTTCCCACAGAACTGTAAAGAAGAACAACCTACTATACGACTACCAACAGACAAGAAACCTACTTTATACATACTGGATAATGTTCATTTAAAAGTACACAGAAAAAAAAAGGTCTACACTATTACATTGAGGTTGTCTAACCCCTCCCACACCCCGCCCCTGAAAAGCCACAAAAAAATTGTTTAAAGAATGAAAACAAAGATGTCTGCCCTAAAAGTTAAACATAAATCAACAGACTAAACTCATATTTAAAAACAAAGCACAACTAAGTACCAAAAGAATTCATCAAAACATCACCACTTCACTGTCCAATGAAACATTACTCAACAAAACTCCCATTAACAAAGGAAATATAAGCCTGTCACATTTGGAGAAAATGTTGCCATATCAATTTACAAGGAAAAGAATTTGCTCAGTATAGGAGAGGAAAAGTAAGAATATACTAGAAAGATACAGTGCACTGTTTTAGGTGCACACACTATATCCACTGTTATTTGAGTAGATGTGAACTTCTAATTTAGAAAATTACTCTAAAGTCACATACCAAATATCTACAGTACTGTACTCAGACACTTGGCTTCACTGTATTTCAATAATAAAACCAAACAGTTAAGCCTTGACTTAGAATAACAGAGAGAAGCACGTAACATTGCCACGTAGCCCCTTCTATATTCCCAGCAGAGTACTAAGATTCACAGCAACACTGACGAAGACAGAGTTGATGCCTTTGAGCACAGCTCCTATGACAGTGTGTCAACACAAAGCTTGCTTCCAGAGTACCACTGGACTCCAAAGATGAACGCTTACCAGAGCCACTGCTTGCCTCCTTGCTTGAGACAGCGTTTGCAGACGGCAGCAACCGATGCATCTGTGCTTGCTGGTCTGAGCGGCTGCTGCCATCTGGGATGTTTTTATTCCACATGTTCACATTTTTGTAGTTGTATTTGCTCGGATCTCCCCAAGCTGAAGTTCCATCGTCAATCTCCATTTTTCGTCGTATAGATTCTGGGGATGGCTCCTCCCAGCCTGTGGGTTCTTCCTCCTTTGTTGGAGCTGGAATAGGTCCTCCTAGCCAGCCTGTACCAGGAGGCTTGCCGGTAGCTGGTGGGATTCCCCATGATCCAACAATGTCTTGTTGCTTGTTCCAATCTGGAGAACTAACTGGTTTTGATGAATCTCCCCAACCTAGAGACTGATTACACTTTGGAGGGTCTCCCCATCCCTGGGAAGAATTAGGTTTAGAAGATTCATCCCATCCTGATGAATTATTTGGATTTATATTATTTCCCCAAGTAAAAGAACTAGTTTTACCAAGTTCGTTCCAACCAGAAATGGACCTGTCACTGTCACTACCTCCTGAGCTGGATTTCTTGTTAGTCTCACCCCAATGGTTACTCCTGGAAGTTTCTCCCCAGTTATCACTGGCAGAAATGGACCAACCTTGGTTTGCCTTTTGTCCATCACCCCACCCTTGTTTGTTCTTTTGCGAATCATTCCATGCAGACTTCTCTTCTTTGCAATTCCCCCACTGATTGCTCTTAATCGTTCCTGTAGCAGCAGAATCATCTTCCCACCCCCCCTGGCAGTTTGAGCCTTTGGAATCTCCCCACCTTAGAGTAGGTTTGGGATCACCCCACCCTGATACAGATGAGGTATCATTACTATTAGGGCTAGTCTTATCTACACATGCCCCTGAGTTAAAAGTCTGTGTTGCAGAGCTTCCCCAGGCCTCTGTCCCATTGTCAGTCTTTCTTTCCCCTCTTGGTGATGTCTCTGTATCCCAGGCAGTATTCTGCTTAATAGGAGTCTGTCCCCAACCAGAGTTGGATAGGACACGTGGATCTAAGTCAGTTCTGTTTACAATGCTTTGGAGTAATGTGTGCTGATCAATTTTTCTTCTATCTCTACTCTGACTTTCCCCAGTTACTTTTTCTTCAAGGCGTCCAGTGCTCTCTGTACTACCATCACTCTCCACTGTGCCTCCTGTTTTGGCCCACACACTGTTTTGCTCATTTGTCTGAGATGTGGCAGAACCCTGATCCTCTTCCTCAGTAGATTTCCATCCATTTGTAAACTTCTTACCATTGCCATTTACACTGTCATTGGAATGCTGATTGCTAGGCAGTTTGTTCCACTCAACACTGGGTAGACTAGGGCCAGTGTTCTGTGCAGGACTTCCCCATCCTCTTCGACTTCCTCCAGAATTCGCACCATTTCCACTTCCCCAAGGTGAACTCTGGGAATTCGTTGTCCCAGGCTCCCATACACCTCCCCCTTTATTTGTGTTAACTTGAAAGTTAGTGCCCATAGGCCCATTTATGCCAGGCTGCATTAGAGTTGCATTCACAGTGTCACCATTGGCTTGGCCATTAGGTCCTACACATTTGTCGCCAGAGTAATTAGAACCATAGGCACCCCATGTAGTACCGTAGGAGCCTCCAGTTTTTGACTCTCCATTGCTTAGGTGAGAAAGGGAAGTGCCATTCATAACTGACGGAGCCTGTATCTGAGGATGATTCATTGTGCTCACACGCCAGGCCCCTGGATTACTAGTAGGCAGTTCATTATTCTGTACTGAACCGGAGTTTGGTAAACTAGAGGTCATAAAGTTAGTAGTGTTATTTGGTCCAGTTGTTTCAGTGGTGATATTCTGAGGTTGACCACTGAACGAAACCTTCTGTGTACCACTTACTTCAGGCTCGCAAGTGTCCTGAAGGCTGCCCCAGGTACCATGGGTAGAAGAGCCACTGACTTTAGAGTTGATACTCTGATTGTTAGGCATCTGGCCTATGGTACTACACTGAATATTGATGCCAGAACTCCCACTCCCTACAGGCCCTTTTAGGGCAAGTCCATTGTTTTCTAATACTGGCCAGGCACCATGGTTGCTAGCTGAATTCAAAGTGCTTGGATTTAACCCTCCATTTGATGAAGAACTTACAGTGCCCCAAGCATTCATTCTATTGTTATTACTTTCTGATTTGCTTTCAGGAGCATCCACAGAGACCTGACATGTGCTTATTATGGCTCCATGGGGGAAGCCCCATGGCCCAGTACTACTTCCGTGGCCTACATTATTGCTGCTGCTACCAACCACAAACTTGCTTTGAGAACCGAGTCCAGTGCTATTCCGAAGGCCATCTTTTTCACCACCTGTGTTCCCTGAAGCCATGACAGTGATGTTTCTCTCCGACTCAGAACTGGAGGCAGAATCAGCATCCATACATTCTGAAGCCAACTCAGGATCACTGCCAGGGACTGAGGGCCATGCTTCTTTTTCCAACAAGTCCTTTACAGCATTCTTACAGCTTGTGCTACAGTCACTTGTAGAAGACACAGGTCCCCGCTGGCAATTTTCATAATGGGATCCTGAAGTATTATGATTTATATCTAGAATAAAGGAGAAATACAACTATTTATAAAGCGTTAAGCATTTTCAAAATACTATGTAGGCTGAGAAAAGTGAGGATCCATTACAAATACATGTAGCTCCTCAACATTAGCAAGATGCTCCACAGTATGGTTGAGGCACTGGTTATCTTCCAGCCACCAACTCTCCATGGTCAGTAATTTCACAGGCAGAATTATGTGCTTTGTTCAACATCCTACAGCACTGAGAGGAACAGAAAGCCCCATAGGAATAACTGCTAAATGTATACATTGGTAAAAACCCAATAAATCAAGAATTTTGGAGTAAGGAAGACTGGGCAGTAGTGATGAATTACAGTAATCCAGGTTCAGAGACTTGACTTAGGAGAAAATGGACTAGGGAGTAAGGAGCCCATAATGATCCAGTTTCCTAAAATAGCTTTCTACACAACACCTTTGGGTGTTGTAACAATTCTGTAAAACTCTCAAAGTCTTTGTACTGTATTTCTACTTTAATAGTGTATGCATTCAAATACAGTGTAACACACAAGCAAGAATAGTAATTTTCAAAAAATTAATCTACTTTCAAGGTCTTGTTTATTAAGGGACAACAGGGAAAAATTATGGTTAGTAACTCAGCAGCTGATATTGTAGTCCATTAGGGACTAATCATACAACCTCAGTCTTAGACTTACTGCCATGTAATTAACATCTACTTTTGGTTTTTTTCTACAGACAGGGTTGCTGTGTGTTTTTGCTAGTTTCTTGGCCTATTTTGTTTGGCTTAAGGGTCTGGTGGGTAGAAATGCATCTGCGACAATAGCTTCGTAAGGTATCTGCATTTAGGCTACCTTGAGGAGTAGCTTACAATACAGTTCTCAGTAGTCTCTAGAAATAAATCAAAGTCACATTGGTAGTATGATTTGCTACTATGGAAAATGATTCTGCTTCTAAAACTTTCTCTCAAAGCAAAGATGCTAAGAAACAAATGATGGAAACTGTTACAAATGGTAAGAAAAGCAACTACAGATCTACCTGCAAGTGAGCATAATTCAAGTAAGTAGCACAGAATTCACAGGCTACTGCTCCTTTTCAGAATTATTTTATCAAAGAGCTATCAGAAGCTGGGTGTGGTCACACCTTTAGTCCAGACCCTGAAAAGGCAGATCTGTGACTCAGAGGTAAGCCTAGAGAATCCTGTCCTTCTGCCACCCCCAAAGACAGTCAACTTAGTTTGTCTTCTATTTTCCCTGAGAAGAAATAATTCTGCACTGTAACACACAGCAGCACAAACACCAGCCCATGGTCAGTATTTATTGCCACACAGCAGCAGCTTTGCAAACATTTGCATGAAGTTCTTCAGACAATTCTAGAGCACAACTATTGCCCTCACTTTGCAGAAGAGAAAACTTGTAGAAACTAAATGAATTAAGCAAGATGTGCTGGATAGTTCTATGTCAACTTGACACAAACTAAGTCATGAGAGGAGGCAATTTCAAATAAGAAAATGCCTCCAAGCAGGGTGTAGTGGTACAAGCCTTTAATCCCAGACTCAGATCAGTCTGGTCTACACGTAGAAACCCTTTCTAGAACAACAAAACCAAACAACAACAATAACAAAAATGCCTCCATAAAATCAGGCTGTAGGCAAGCCTGTAGGGCATTTTCTTAATTAATGACTGATTGGAGAAGGCCTAGCCCACTGTGGATGGTGTCATCCCTGGGCTGGTGGTCCTGGGCTTTATAAGGTGGCAGGCTGAATAAGCCATTGAAAGCAAGTCAGTAAGAAGCACTCCTCCACAGCTGTTACATCAGCTCCTGTTTCCAGGTTCTTGCCCTGTTTGAGTTCCTGTTCTGATTTCCTCTGATGATGAACAGTGACATGGAAGTGTAAGTCAAATAAACCCTTTCCTCCCCAACTTGCTTTTTGGTCACAGTGTTTCATCACAGCAATGACAACCCTAACTAAGACACAAGGTAAGTTAGATTCCTCCAAGAAGCAAAATAGCTAAAAATCTGTGACCAGCACACCAGCAACAACAGAACTCAAACTTGGATTCTTCACAGTGGCTAGAGGGTGAAATAAGGTTATGCTATTTTCATCTGAGGGTAGCAAGTGCTGGAAACTGAACCCTTTTCATGTTGGGCAAGTGTTTTACCACTGAGCTTCGTTTCTGTTCCTTTGTTGAGATGAGGTTTCTGTGTAGCCCCGGCTGGCCTCAAATTTGTGAACAATCTTTCAGCATTAGCCATAAGAATGTTGAGATTACAGGCGTGTGCTACCAGACCAGGCAAGAGAGGGTATATTTTAATAAATATGGTTGTTCGATTAACCAAAGCTACTTTACACAAAGTGTTCAGTTACTGCTGTCAGTAGTAGTTGAGAATTTCATTAAAGACTGGCACGGTGGCCATGTCTTTAATCCCAGCACTTAGGAGGCAGAGGCAGGAGGATATTTGTGAGTCTGAGGCCAGCTTAGTCTACATAGTTCCAGAATGTAGAGGAACCCCGTCTACAACAACAACAACAACAAAACAAAAAACAAAAACCCCACTAAACAAACAAACAAACAAACCAAGAGACACTGTACCACTTATCCAGTCTGTGAGACCAGAGAGAACTTTCTCTTTGTATGCTTTAGTTTCCTCATCTAGATAATAGGGAGTTAATCTAGATGATCCCTATAAGGATTAAATGATTAACAACTGAAGGTACTTTGAATTGTATCTGATCCATATAAGGCACTAAATATAGGGTATCACCATCATTAATGAATGCACGCTCACAGTTATCATTCTTCCATTCTATCCTCCAAACATGTTTTCATTTATCATAGCACTCTTATTAAGAACAAAATGACAACACAAATCACAGCTAGTGAAGTCTCAGATTTATTGTAAATACAATGTTAACTGCTACACTTACACACCTACAATGCCTCCTTCTAGAAAACATGTGAAGTGAAGCATAAAACTTCTTTACTAATTTTCCAGAACAAAATTTATTTTTATTTACATGTCTAAGTACTTGTGACCTGTGATGCGTGCGTGCGTGCGTGTGTGTGTATGTGTGTGTGTGTGTGTGTGTGTGTGTGTGTGTGTGTGTGTGCGTGTGCGTGTGTTTTCCTGGAGGCCAGAAGAGGGCACTGGATCGCAGCTGTGACCGACCTGATTTGGGTATTGGGAAGACACTTAGTCTTCTCAAAGAGCAGCAAGACTTCTTAACCACTAGCCAAGATACAAGCCTCTGCCTTTATTCTTCCCTATGCACAATAAACCAAAACCATCATCCATTGCTAAGTGTAAACCTTTCCTCCAAATCTAGAGCACAAATCAGTTTTACCACTATCCCCCACCTTGAATCATGGCATTATGTTAGCAACACTACTATTCAATCCCGTGCTGGAAGGACTACCCAATAAATTATAACTCAAAGATAAATAAACAAACAGGGACACAAAAAGATCAACATAAAAAAAACAAAAAACAAAACTACCAACCATACAGACATGGTTGGTGGAGTGCTTGTCTGGCATACACAAAGCCCTGGGTTCAGTCCCTAGCACTGCAGAAACTGGGCTTGGGAATACAAGAGTCTGATCCCAGCAGTGGAGAGATGAGGTGGTGGAGGCAGGAGGATCAAAGTCCAAGGTTATCCTCAGCTGTATAATCAGCTAGAGGCCAGGCTGAGTACACAACAGATCCTGTCAAAAAGAAAACTTACCAAGAAAAAATTATCTCCCCCCTCAATGGGGGAAAGATCTCAATATTCAAAAGTCATAAAATCACTTACAAAATAACTAACAAGAATAATTGAATGTCCTATATAACTAGCCTTTATTGCAGCCTACAGTGGGGTAAAAAAGAACTTGTTATATATAGAAACTCAATTCTGAATGAAATGAAGTAGCAAGACTCTGGGCTTAACCAGAGTATGTAACAAGATAAAAAGTGACTCAGACATGTTTGTGTAACAGGTACAAGAACTGCTCCAGTCTCAAACAGAGGGAGCCTGCAGGATCACACAACAGACAACAGCAGTGCACCAAGGAATTGAATAAGCACTACAGCTAAAACTTAAGCCAATTTAGGAGAAAAGGAATACTCAGTACTTGGAAAATGTTTTTTTTAATGAGACAATAAATCAAAATCACCAAATAATTAAAGTTTTAAGAATAAGGAGGAAAACAAGATACCGGTAAAGAGAATTTTTTATTCAAAAAGAAAAGGGCCAGGTAGTGGTGGTGCACGCCTGGATGGCCATGGTGAATCTCTGTGAGTTTGAAGCTAACTTGGTCTACAGAGTGAGTTCCAGGACAACTGGATGTACACAGAGAGACACCATCTCAAAAGAAAAGAACAAAGAAAAGAAGCCAACAGTAGTAATGTTGCAGCTGTGATCCTAGCACTCAAGAGGCTGGTGCAGGAGCATAGAATTCCAGACCAGAGTGGGCCACAAAGTGAGTCTTTGTCTAAATCTCCTACTCCCACCCCACACAAAAAAAGAAAAAAACCATAAAACCATAATATAACTGATTTGATCTCTTACAAAACATGAAAAACAGCAGCAGCAGGCTGACACCTGTTACCAAACGTGTTCTCCGAGTCTGGCCTTTACTTCATCTGGAGATGTTTGTGGTGATCTAATGGTTTGCTGTTGTACTGTTTTCTTACTTACGTTAGGAAAATAGGGAGAAGCACCTTCAGTAATTATGACCGAAAACTCCATTTTAAAACTGTAACACACTTGATACCTTCAATAAATCCTAATAGAGAAATTGTTTTTAAAGTGGGTTATTACAGATGACTCAAGGCATTTTTGATGATGAAAATGCTACAGTATAGAAAGGGAAATGATGGGAAAAGGAAATGGCAACTCAGGAATCAGAGTCAGAGGCTTATCAGGCATGAGAGTCCAGTAGAACAAGGAAGTCAAAGCCCATTATCTAAGCAATGTGGAGGACAAACATTCAAGCTTCTAAGTACAGCATGACTATGACTTTCTCCCAAGAAATCGTGAGGAACATTGAGGCCATAAACCTCTGTATTATAGGCAGAAAAGGGCATTACTGAGTAAATGTCAAACACAAGTTTTCATACGATGTGGTGCTATGCATCACTAAGAAGTGAAATCCAAATTACCATCAGCACTGGTGGGCACTGGGTGGGCATGGTACAGCACACCTTTAATCCCAGTGCTTGGAAGGCAACCTCTGACTTAAAGGCCAGCCTGGTCTACAGAGTGAGTTCTAAGACAGTCAAAGCTACACAGAGAAAACTCTGACTTGAAAACACAAAACAAACAAAAAATTCCATTAGCGTCCCATTCAGAAACAGTTCTAGGAGAGTGAGCTAGCTGACCCTCACCTAGAAGAAGGAAACAGCACACTGAGGCTACCTATGCAAAAAGGGTCTGCAGGGCAGAGCCACAATGGGTGACACCAGTCAAATGACTGATGAAAGAAACAACATTCAAGAACTGAAGCTGAAGGAAATTCAATTATGTTTTTCCCTTTCAATACTTCAATGTTCTTTTTACCTTAAACACTTTAAGTCTCACGAGAAGAAAGCTTCAAGAGTAAATGATACTCAGCTGATCATGATTCAGTAAGCAATGTTTAGAGTACCTAATGCTGGGCCTTTGATCTAGGATCAGCAAACTTTCTCTCCAATTAACAAATATTTTCATGGGCAAGATGATCTATGACAACTATTCAATTCTGCTGATATATGTGACAGACAACACGTCAATCAGAAGGTACAGAAAAAGCTGCTGAACACATCTCTAAGCATGTTGCTCTTGACCAGATGTTGAACACTTCCACTAGGCAACTGACAATAAAAAGAGGAGAAAAGAAACAGGAATCCGGAAGTTCAAAATGAGCAAAGCATGGTAAACCAATGAGTCATGACTCACAAAGGTGAGAATTCAAGAATGATTTCAATGACTCTTGATGGGTTCTTGAATGAATGGTGTGCCATAGGCATCAAGAACAAAGAGGTATGCGATCAAGTTTGGACATACTGAGTTTAAAAGAACCTAATATTAGCTGAAGATTCCATAAGACATGACCCCTGGAACATGAAACAAAGCCATGGAAAAAAGTAAAACTTGAGAGTTGGTCAGAGAAACTGCTAAATACAGGCACAGAGGGTACAAGAAAAAAAGAGATAGACAACAATGCAGAGGCCAAGGATCAAATAAGCTTTTAAAGAAGTGATTAGAAAAAAACAAAAGCAAAATCAAACACAAACAATCACTACTTACAAGAAACTTTTGAAAACAAAAACAAAAGAGCTCACATAGTCTGCATCCGACATCCTGGTATCAATGGCTCTGGTTAGTGAGCAAGAGACAGATTACAGAGAACTACAGCAGTGTATGAAAAGACAGTAAACAAAGCCATTACTTGAAGATCTCTAAAAACAGGAAGACAAAAGTTCTCTAACAGTCTCAGGGTATAGAGGCTTAGGGGAATTCAAAAAGCAAGTAGAGATTACAGTGTTTTCTCAGGTGAAAGGAAGGACAAGTGGGTGTTAGCCTAAGTTATACAAGCTACCTTGGAACAGACCAGTGGGAGGGGCAGGATGCATGTCAACCAACAAACATTTTCAGAAATCTTTTCTTTTTCGAGACAGGGCTTTTCTGTAGCTTTGGAGGCTGTCCTGGAACTCGCTCAGTACATCAGGCTGGCCTCAAACCCACAGAGATCCATTTGTCTCTGCCTCCCGAGTGCTGGCATTTTTCAGAAATCTTAATGCCCTCTCAATTCTTGTTCATTTCACCATTACAGCTTAAATGTCTTTGAACTTCCTTTAAAAAAAAAAAGGAAGGAAGGAAATATTTCAAATACAGGGAAAGTTGATAAAGAATAATTAAAGAATAATTTAAGAATGTTCTGTAACACTGCCTTAATAAACACACTACAGTAGAGCATTGAGGGAAGACTCCTTGTAATCTTTCTCTATTTTATGTCTATTTTGTCAGTAGACAAATAAAACCTTTAAATCTTATGCCTGAATTCATCCCTGAACCATACAGTATTGCCTTTTTACATGCTTTAAAAAAAATATTTTATACCATGAACAAACAAAGGTACTTTGAAATGCCTAGCAGAAATGTGAACATCAAGTCAAGTGCAAAGAAGCAGTCTGAACTCTGGGTTTACTATTTCTACTGTGTGTATTGTGTGAGTGTGCATACCTATGTGCCATAGGTCAGAAAACAACTTTATGGTGCCAGTTCTTGCCTACCAACTTTACATGGGTTCTCAAGATTAAACTCATTAGACGTTGCATTGTGTTTTACCTGATGAGCCACCTTGCCAGCCCCCATCAATCACACAGATCAGATAATGACAGGCCAGGACTTAAAAAGGTATTGCACAAGATTCTAACAAAAATGGAAGTGCAGAGCTGCTTGAGGAGAGAACCCTTTATTTATATCCCTTACCTGCTAGCTCAAGGGTGACTTCTCATCTCATCTAAATATTCCTTTTACTCTTTGTACAGAATATACTAGGATAAGAAAACCATCCTTTTCCCCCTGGCCATGAAAATTAGATTTGAATTTCTATGTATGCATCATGCCAAATCTGTTCCCTAACCTAAAAAGGCTAAAGACAGACAATTCTAAACCTCTGACAATAGTCATCTACACAATCAGAGTGTCTCTGAGTGACTGACTGACCATGCTACTTACGCTGCCCGATACCCTGTCATCACTAACTAGCTGGGTGTTTCCCAATGTGTAAAACAAGTATGGTACTACCTGATGTGTGAAAGGAAAATAAGCCCTCTCACTAGTGTACAGTCATGACACACACACTGTGAAGAACAGTCCTGCAATAGTCACACCATTTTCATTAGCACTACAGGATATGATTCTTATAAGGAGCCTTTTCTGGCTCACTGACTTCCCATGGTCTGTTTTACAGCTAAAGTTTCAGCTACCACTACAAGCAGAACACACAGAGATATACTAAGGTAAGTACATGAAATGTGCTTGCAAGAGGAGATTCACAAATACCTTTTATTTTATTTTTTTTAAAGATTTATTTATTTATTACATATATACCAGATTGAATTGTAGATAGTTGTGAGCCACCATGTGGTTGCTGGGAATTGAACTCAGGACCTCTGGAAGAGCAGTCAGTGCTCTTAACCTCTGAGCCATCTCTCCAGGTACCAAGCTAGAAAGCTGGTTAAGTGGTTAAGAGCACTTACTGCTCTTTCAGGAGATCCAGACTCAGTGCCTAGAATCTATATGGTGCTCATAGTTGCCTGGATCTCTAGTTTCAGGAGATAAGATACCCTCTTCTAGCCTATGTGGGTTCCTGCACACACATAGTACATATTACTCATGCATGAGCACATATAAACATGTATTTTAAAAAAACTGAAATAAACCTTTAAAGACAAAAGTGCCAAAAGTATTCTTTGTAGTGTTTCAGTTCCATAGTGTGCACTTCCCTAAAGGCTTTGAGATTTAATGCCTCCAAATAAATGTGGTACTCTGCTTGCCAAGCTCTCCTAAAACAGGCAGGGGGATCTTTTTCATCACTTTCTTTGGAGGCTTTTTCCTATGCTCACACATGATAACTTCCCATAAGAATGAGCATCTACAAAACTCTACTCGTTTTGTGTATGTGTACATGACTGGGCGTGTGTTGGTATGTGTGCATGCATGTGGAGGACAGAGGCCAATGCTGGGTATCTCCAGTCTTATTTTTTTCAGACAAGGTCTGTCACAGAACCCAGACAGGGTCCATTTGGCTAGATTGACTTGATAGTAAGTTCCAAGGATCCTCTCTTACTCTGTCTTCCCTGTGCTGGGATTACAATGTGCATCACTCTATTTGACTTTTTTTTTTTAAAGGGATACTGAAAATTTGAACTTGATCCTCATGCTTGCACAATAAGCACTTTACTGAATGAAGCATCTTTGCAGTCCTATGCTTATTTTTGAGACACACAACTTTCACACTGCTGTTGTCTCTATTTAATAATAGCTTTGTTCTTTCCTTTCCCAAATGGAAGAGGCATACTTATTAAACTTTTCTAAATTCACTATGTCACTTCACTGTCTGGTTCATAGTAGGCACTCAGGCATTTGTTGGATAAGGAATACTCTCCTAAGACTTTAGTAACAGATTGCTCATGCTGATGACAAATACATTTTCTTCTAACCTGGCTTCCCCAATGAAATTCAACTTCTTAATTACCTACAACTTAGCCTATATTCAATATTACACTGTTTTTGAAAGTGTAGGGCTGTCTATAAATGTTAGGGTATCCTAGCTAGTCTTATTTCAACTTGAAATAAGCTAGAGTTATCTGAAAGGTGGGAATTTCAACTGAGAAAACGCCTCTGTAAGATCCAGCTGTAAGGCATTTTCTCCCCTCCCCGCACTTTTTATTTTGAGACAAGACCTCTCTGTGTAACAGCCCTGGCTGGCCTACAACTTACTTTGTAGACAGGGCTGGCCTCAAACTCATAGAGATTTGATTGTTTCCTAAATTCTGGGTTTAAAGGTGTGTACCACCACAGTGACTAGGCATTTTCTTAATTAGTGATTGATGTGTGAGGCCCATGCCATTATGGGTGGTGCCATCCCTGAGCTAGTGGTCCTGGGTTCTATAAGAAAGCAGGCTGAGTAGACCATGGAGAGCAAGTGAGTAAGCAGCATTCCTCCATGGCCTTTGCATCAGGTCCTGCATCCAGGTTCCTGCCCTGTTTGAGTTCCTGTTCTGATTTCCCTTAATGATGAATAGTGATATGTATAAACCTTTACTTTTTAGTCACAGTGTTTTGTTGCAGCAACAGAAACCCCAAGATATAGGAATAAAACAATTTTTTTCAGCATTTAAATATTAGGTACTGAGCTGACTTCTTTCATGTCTCATATACAATTTAGATTTCCACTCTTGTAAGGTTGGGGACTAGTATCTATATTATTAAGAAATAAAGTCCCTGGGGCCACACACCTTTATTCCCAGCACTTGGGAAGCAGAGGCAGAGGTAAGTGAATTTCTCAGAGTCCAAGGCCAGTTAGAGTTCCAAGGTGAGACTCTGACTCAAAACAAAATAACCAAAAATCAAAACCCAAAAGAAGATCCCATGAATTAGTTCCTTGACCAATCTGACACAGGTAATAATAAGTGGTTTTGGCACACAGGAAGTCTTAATTGGGATGACAATACATGTCCTTCTAATAATGTGCTGCTCTAGAGACCTGAGTTAGACATGCCTTGCTTTTCCTTTCTTATCATACCCAATATATTGCCAGAGAGCACCAAGGTAGTTGTGAGCATAGCTCTGGAGTCAGACAGAACTTGAGTCCAAAATGTGCTATAATATACCCTAACACACAGAGAATAGTGCTTGGCATACATAAAAGAACACCCAGGTAGCAAGTGAGTAGTTACCAGGGATGGTCAGGGATAAAAAGACAGCTACCTTGTAAAGGATTGTTGAAGAGTAAGTGTACGTAACTGTATAACACGGGGACCAGGGAAAGCTCAATTTTAACTACAAACTTATTAAATATGGGACCTGATAGAAGATGAATGCAATCACAACATTCACTTTCTAAGTATGTAACTGACAGTAAACGGTTCTCCACTCAAGCTCCCTATTTGTAATTCTTAAAGCCCAGCTCTTGAACTTTCGTCACACAAGACATATCACCAAAAAGACCCTACAGGTTATAAACGTTACTACGCTGCTAATGAATCCTGTAAGAAATGTCTTTTCTCACCTGACTGGTTTTTGCTGTTCTGCACCTCTCCGTTATTTTGCGGCTGTTGGTTTGTTACAGCACTGCTTTCTGATTGGCTGTTTAACACCTTAACAGCAGATCCCAGGTTTGCTGCTATGACAGGAAAATGCTGACCCCTCTTTAAAAGCTGCTTGTGTTCCTGGTGGCGAAATCGTGGAGGTACTTCACGAGGATACCGAGGCAAGGCCTGTGGCTGCTGCTGCTGCTCCTGCTGCTGCTGCTGCTGCTGTTGCTGCGGCGGCGGCTGCTGCTGATTGCTGGCTGTAGCTCGCTTGGCATTATTATTAGTGCTGGTTGCTGTGGAAGTGCCGTTATCAGAGTTGGCAGGCTGAGGCTGGCTTACACTGGGCTTTATCTGTTCTGGCACTGATTCCAACAAAAGAACAGAGGTGGAAAGGATTAGCCAGTGAAGTACATCTTAACTTCAAACGCTAAGGCACTACAAAAACAACCTGGACACAAGCTTCAAGCATCACAACATCCTCATTCAGAGGCTCAAGACTCTAAGAGATGCCACTGCCTGGGGTCAGACTTCACTTCTGCAGACAAGCTACTCAAGTGTCCACAAGGATGGACCTTCTTGACCAGAATGACACTCATGCTCAATGACTCTTTATCATGTTACACTCTGGCCAGAGACTAAACATTTGTTACTTAACTATGGACCAAAAGAACAAGTGGGGCAAATTCACTGATGTCCTACAACAATGACTCTCAACTCATGGGCCATATTAGATATTTACATTATGACTCATAACAGTGGCAAAGTTAGTTATTAAGTAACAATAAAAATAATTTTATGGTTGGGGGGTCACCACAACATGAGGAACTATATTAGAGGGAACTATATTAGAGCTACTAAATGAATCTTCAATTTTCTAACTGTTCTTGTTCTACTGTTTTTATAGTATTTTAAAAAATATGTATTTTTATATGTATAGGTGGTTCTGCCTGCGTGTGTATCCGTGCAAGACATGTGTACAGTGCCAGTGGAGGCCATAGGTATCAGATCCCCTAGGACTGGAGTTGCAGACAGTTGTGAGCCACCACCTAGGTGCTGAGAATCTAGCCCAAGTCTTCCAGATGAGCAGTTAGTGTTTTTAACCACTGTCTCCAGCACTTCTGTATTTGGTTTCTACTTTATCATCTGAAACATGAATTTACTGTGTAACCTGGGAGCTCCGAAAATTCATTATATTACTTAGGCTGGCCTGAAACTTGCAATTCTCCCACCTCATTCTCCTAAGTGCTGGGGTTACAAGTGGATACAAGCACATCAGGTTTGGTCCCTATTTTATTTAGAAGACACAGGTGGAAAAGCCTTCATTTCCACACAAAGAGACAAAGTGGTCGATTTTCCACTGGTGAATATAAATCCAAACAAAGGACCAGCTCACCTCTGAAACCACAATGGGCACGGTGTCTGGGCTTAGGATTCAATTCCAGTCCCTATGAACCTGTTGTCTTCCCTCTAAGACATCCCAGTATCAAAGGGTTTAGTTATTACAAAGCACAGGACACATGCTGTTTGAGTACTGGCTGTTCTTTTTTTTTTTTTTTTTTTTTTGGTGTTTCAAGAGAGGGTTTCTCTGTATTATTTTGGAGGCTGTCCAGGAACTTGCTCTGCAGACCAGGCTGGCTTCGGACTCAGAGATCTGCCTGCCTCTGCCTCTGGCTCCCGAGTGCTGGGATTAAAGGCGTGCATCATCAACACCTGGCTGTACTGGCTGTTCTTTAATGGCTGGTGTGTTGGTTTGAAAGACAGTGGCCCCCCAAAGGAAGTGGCACTATTAAGAGGTGTGGCCTTATTGGAGTATATATGGAAGTGTGTTACAGGAAATGTGTCACTGTGGAGAACAGCTTTGATGTTTCATATATGTTAAAGCCATACCTAGTGAGGCAGACTACTTCCTGTTGCCTGATGGTCAAGATGTAGAACTCTCAACTACCTCTTTAGCACATGTCTGCCTACATGAAGTCATGTCCCATCATGATGACAATGGACTAAACCTCTGAAACTGTAAGCGGGTCACCAAAATGAAACATTTTCCTTTATAAGAGCTGCTGTGGTCATGGTCTCTTCACAGCAAAGGAAACCCTAACTGTGACAGCTGGCACACCATTCTATATACCTGCAATAGTTCAATCCCACTACAGAACAAACTAAAGCTCTGACACTGGAGGACACTTGAAGGAATTCTGGCAAAGGCTTAAGTGCTCTAGTGCAGCAGTAAAACACCGTTGTTAGTTTCTCTTTTATAAAGCAGGACAGCCTTAGTCCATCACCCAGAAAGCTGTAACCAGTCAATAAATAGATGCTATTGTTTTGGGGCTTCTACTGTAATGATACTGTGACTGAGGCTTTAGTCAGTGTGCTTTAAGAGTATGCAGCCCAGCTTCCTCCTGCACCATCAGTTCCAGGGCTGCTTGTCACTCAACAATCCAAACTAATTTTCCTTTTGTAAAGATTTCCTGAGTTTAACTGATTACCATTCACACGAATGTTTTCCAATATATAATCATGGCCTCCCTTCTTTCCCAAAGTTACTTTATTTTTTACAGTACTCAAGCAAAAACTGCAGCCCAAAAAATTAGTGAAAAACTGACAAATATCCTTCCTATCTATTGTTTGAAACTTTCATTTATTATTATTATTATTAATTTATTTATTTATTTAGTGTGTGTCAGTTTGGCACAAGCTAGAGTCATCAAAGAAGGAGCCTCCTTCTCCATAAGATTAGGTTGTAGGCAAGCCTTTGGGGCATTTTCTTAATTTAGCCCATTGTGGGTGGGGCTATCCTTGGGCTGGTGGTCCTGGCTTTTGTAAGAAAGCAGGCTGAACAAGCCATGAGGAGCAAGCCAATAAGCAGCCCACCTCCACGGCACCTCCGCATCAGCTCCTATCTCCAGGTTCCTACCCTCACTCCTTTCAAGGGATTGAAGCTATGAACGAAATAAATACTTTCCTCCTCAAACTGCTTTTGGTCACAGCAATAGTAACCTTGACTAAGGGTGTGTGTGTGTGTGTGTGTGTGTGTGTGTGTGTGTGTGTGTGTGTGTGTGTGTGTACACTCATATGCACAAGCACACCTGTTGGGTCAGAGGATAACTTTCAGTGTCAGGTCCCACAATCTTGGGACCAAACTTGGACCATCAGGTTTGGCCACAAGCCATCTCACTGGTCCCATCATTTTCATTCTTTAAAAAGAATACTTTCATTTTGTGTTTAAGTGTTTGCCTGCATGCATGTATGAGCATCACGTGCATGCTTGTAACTGTTGAGTCATCTCTCCAGGCCCATCCTTTTCATTTTTGATGCTTACTGAAAAACCTTTTAATCATTTGGATCAAGTAATTAATATATCAAATTTTCTCTTCTAACACAATGTTCCCAATAGGTAATAATGATGTATGGTCCTTTGTGCATCTCACAATAATAAAGATTAATGATTTGGAAAAGTATTTTATGGCTGTCAAGGTGGCCCAGCAAGTAAAAAAGTTTGACACTAAGTCTGACAACCTATGGTCTAAAAGTAGAACTCACATGATAGAAAGAAAACCAACTCCCACAAGCTGTCATCTGACCTCATAAAAAAATTTATGAGTCCAAAGTATTAGAATATTCTAAAGTGCCTGTAAAACGAAGGGAAGATAAAGCAAATGTAACTAGAAATTATAGACATTAAAAAAAACCCTGTAATTTGGTTTTTATGTGCTTAGTACTGGATTCAGCATGCTATCTGACAACCGACTATGAATTTAAGTTGGTGAAGTAAGCTGCTGCTCCTAGAATACAAGGTTTATTAATACTTACTATATTATTGAAAAGCAAAACCCACTGAGGGCCAGTGCGGTAGCTCAGCTGGTAAAGATGTTTGAGGGCAACCTGAGTTCCATCTTCAGAATCCTCTGACCTCCACATGTGTTCTGTGGCATGTATACCCCACAGAAACCTCCAACACAGGTGCACACCCACAATAATACATAAATACACTGTGACAATAATCTAAACAAGGTGTGGTTTATGTAAAATGCAACAAGGAATCAGAGGGTAACTTAACATGCAAATATTCCGAGTAACCACCAGACACGTGTGAGAACTCCAGTAAAAAGTAACCAGGCATTCACAGCAGTATCTATACTATACACACTATCTCACTTCGAATCAATAAGAAAGATTGACTAAAAATAAGGCCTGAGAGGGCATATTCTACCTTCTTTAGTTTAAGACATCACTAAAAACCAGTAAAGACACCAGGCTGGAGAGAAGGCTCAGTGGTTATGAGCACTGGCTGCTCTTCCAAAGGATCCGGTTCAATTCCCAGCATCCACATGACAGCTCACAACTGTCTGTACCACCCAGAAAATAGGGTGCCCTCTTCTGGCCCCTGTAGGCATCAGACATACCTATGGTGTACAGATATGCCATATACATTAAACTTAAAAAACTGAAAATCTCAAAAGAAGCTACTAAATAAAAGTGAAGGGGTACAGATTTCATGGGTTAGCAGGTAAACAACACTGGATAATTCTGAATGTTGTACACATGTACTTAAATACTTATGTCAGTAAGCACCCAAACAGTTAGACAGAAGGGAAAAAAGAAAACTGAAATTTGATCTATTCAAAAGACACAAAGATAGAATAAAATTTTCAAAATTGTGATTAACATAAAATGTGTACGATATGAAGAGCAAGCCCCCCAAACAATAATCACCATAAAAATAAAGGAGTTAAATTCACACCAATTTTAAAGATACTCTTAGATTTGTTGAAGTAAGACAAAGTATACTAAGCTACTCCTAAAACAAACCAATGGAGAAAGATTTCAAGAAAAAAGGTATAAAGATACATATACTGCCAAGAAATTCTAAGAAAATATAAATAAAGCAGTATTAGTATCATGTGAAAAATTACAAAAACATAACAGAAGAAAGATATTTCATATTAATAAAAGAAAAATTATGCAAAGTTAAAGATTTTCAAAAATCAAACTTCATAGTATCAAAACATACACAAAATGAAAAATATTTTTAAAAAGTTGACAGTGGTAATAGCTTTAAAATAGCACCCATTAAATAGTCATTGAAACTTAATTCATGCATATCACACAGCACTAAAAAGTACTGACAAATTACAAACAGTATAAATAACAAGCAAATTTTCTGTGTCATAAAACAATGTCACTATAAATGACAAAACTAGTGAATAAAACTGACTTAAATACCAAAATTTCAAGATTAGGAGAATAATAAAGCACTAAATAGAACATATGGAGGTTCAGCTAAGCCAGTGCTCAACAATAAATTCATTGCCTAATTATCTCCAACAATCAAGACATAAAATATACTATGAGGAAGGGCAAATAAACTAAAGGTGACAAAAAGAATAAATCAATAAAAATACCAACAAAAACCAATTTAAAAAATTTAAAGTTGCATTTATTTATATATGTGAGATTATGTACATAACCAGTAGGACTGAGTCATTTATCTATACTACTGTTTTTGTTTGTACGCCTTATACTACTTTAAGAAATGCGCTCCACTCTGTGTTTTTATGGTTCTAAAGCACAGTAAAAAATAGAATATCAATATAATGTTACCATAAGTCAAGACATTAGTGGTCTCAGCTGGAAGTGACAGCATACACCTGCAGTCGAAGCACTTTTTGGAAAGGAGAAGACAGTACCTATGTTTTGGGTTTTGTGAACCATACAATCTGACACCACTAACCATACAATCTGACAGACACCACTATTCAACTCTGCCACTGCAACACAAAAGCACCCATATATAACAGATGAATCAACAACCTCTAATAAAATTTCCCATACAGAAGCAGGTAGTTAAGTGTATTTGGGTAATGAGCTGTACTTTTCCAGTCCCTGCCCTACAAAAATATAGTTTGAAGATCCTACTACCATAGAACATCAAAAAGAGCTTCCAACCAGGCCCATGTCAGGCCAAGATGACTTTAAAGATAAACAAACAGATGAAGGCCCCAAACATACTCATTCTAGTGTATGTGGCACAAGAATGTGGGGTGGGGGTAAGAGCTGGAAAGGGGTGACTCAGCTATTAAGAGCACTGGCTAGCAGTTCTCAAAATGAATTATCATGGTCTTTCATGCAATCTCTTCTGACACCTTCCTTGAAGACCTCTGCCCATCGTGTCTAGAAAACAATTCATCAATCCCCTCCAAAGCAGCCTTGTTACGATTTCTAGGACTAACAGCTTTGCTCTCCCCCATTCAGACAAATTCCGACGCTGCAGTACATGTAGTCTGCAAGTGCTGGTTACTGACTCCTCCTTCAATGTACACCGGGTCCCTAGTATCAAGTTTATCAACTGCTCAGATTCAGAACTTCCAGCATAATGAGGTGCATAATCCACAGAGCACTATGAAATAGCTCTGAACTGAAACCCCATGATGATCAAGAGGAAAAAGATGATGAAGCTCACTTGCTTGCTAAACAAATCAGTCATAAGAAAATCTACAGCCTGTATGTAGAAACAAGTTCATTCACTCAATGGAATTAACATGAAAAATACAGAAAGGTCCTCTAATTAGCTTTAAAAAAAAACAACCAATTATATTAAGAACAAGTATTTCAGAGGTATTTCATCCACAAATAAAAATAATGCATTTTTTGGTCACACAGTGACCCAACATATCTACCCAACACATGATTTAAAGGTGGCAAGCAAAATCTCAACTGGCTAAGAAGTCAAAAACTAAAGTACAAAGACTGCTTAAAGAATTCAAAACAGTATTTTCCTAAGTTGTGTCCAGAATCACTTTTCCTCTTAGTGAATTAACTGACCCAGTAATACAAGTTATTAGCTGCAGTTAAGCCTTAGCACTTTAAGACCATTCTAGCCTTGTATAAAAATGTATGCTGTGGCATACACCTTTAAATCCCATCACTCAGGAGGTAGGTGTATCTCTGTGTGTTCAAGGTCAGTCTTGTTTACACAGTAAGTTGCATGGCAGCCATGGGTGCATAGTGAGTCTCCATCTCCAAAAAGATGGAAGGAAGAGAGGGAGAGAGGGCACTCTGTGAGTCTGAAACTGATCTAAAAAAATAAAACTATTGATTGAAAACAAGTACTGTCATGTTCAAGTGACATCTGAGAGTATAGACAATATGCAGCTCTATAGAAGAAATATTTAGTTTTTAAATCTTGAACATTTTGTTTTCTAAATCGTAAACATTTTTAATCAACAAATTTCAGAAAAAAATAAACTCCACTTTTGCACCTACATATTTTAATGCAAGTCATAGTAGGAGTCAGCCTACTATGTATCTCAAATCCCTTATATTCTTTTTAATTCTTCAATGACTTGGCTTTGGGAAATATTTTTCCTATTGGCTATGTTGTAGATCTTCTAAAACACTGGCACCAACGGCAGTGTTTAAAACAGCGTTCTGTCATTTTAGCAGAGTGACATGTAAAGCAGCCCTCTAGCAAAGACCGGCATCTTGATATTTAGAGGACCCAAACAAGTAAAAATCTACAAGCAAAAAATATTAAAATATGTAGCAAACATCTACAAAATATTGAGGAAATTTCAGATTTTTTGGCAATCTTTACATTAAATAGGATTACTCTTACTAATCTCAATGTGGGAAAAATAAAACCTTGAGATGTAGCTCTTTGACGACACCAGCATGAAAGTTCCTTAGAAAATGTTATTCTTCAGGGTAATGGTGATATCACCACCACAATTCAAGAAGCAAGGGGGTGGAGATAACCATCACACAAGAACAACTGAAAAATTCCCTAAATATTTATCTTTTATTTGAATTAAGAAAAAAAGGTCAGGGCTGTAGAGATAGCCAGTGGTTAAGAACACTTGCTGGTCTTATAGAGGTCCTGAGTTCAATTCCCAGCAACCACATGATGGCTCACAACATCTGTAATGAGATCTGGTGCCCTCTTCTGGCTCGCAGGGATACATGGAGATAGAACACTGTATACATAATACATACATAAATAAATAAATCTTTAAAAAGCAAAAACAAAACAAAGGTCTAGTCTCTCAAATGAAATAAAGCAGTACCAAGAAAGATATCTGCTTGTTTAGGAACTGATTTTCAGCAATCATAAAATAAAAGCCAGGTATGATGGCCCACACTTGTAATCCCAGCACTTGGGAGGTGGCAGCAGAACGAACAGGGAGGTGGGGGCTGTTTTTGAGACAGTCTTATGTATAACCCTAGCTCATCTAAAACTAGCCATGTAGAACAGGCCAGCTTACATGTCATTTCTGAACCTGCCTCTGCCTCTCAAGTGTAGGGATTAAAGGCCTGCAATAGCAGTCCAGCCCAAGACCAGGCAGGAGCTTTAAGGCCAACATCAATGTAGTTTGAGGTCCACAAGGCCAGCTCTGGCTGTGAGAGAACCTGTGAACCTGTTTCCAAGATAAAAAAATTTTAAAATTGTAAAATAACTAAATTAAACTCCAAATGCTTAAAGCAGGTCCAGCTCCCAGTGCCAACAGACCCAAGCTGCTCTGCTCTCAACAAGGGAAGCTTCTTCCTGCAGTGTCAGCAGTCAACACAGATGCATGACCGCTCACAGCGCTGACAAGAGACTGAGTGTTCAGCTCTATGTGAAACATCTGTATCAACACCACCATCATTAAGGCTCAGCAAACATTATGGAAGAGGAGATGGAGAGAATTCAGGAGCTAGGGGATGGGGAGGGGTGCTGTGAAATGCTGTCCTCTGGACAAGGCACGGCTGCTACAATCAAGAACTCACAGCAAGTGTAGCTACTTGAACAGGACCTTCATAAAAATCAAGCCACTCCAGCATACAAGGACTAGATGATGGAGCTCCAGGCCCCACCAATAACAGGAGCTACTGGCACTGGATAGTTACTGGGGTAGAAAGAATTATTCTTTTTGGAGGACATGACCAGCACTAACTGGACAGTGAGTTATCAAAAAAAAAAAAAAACAAAAACACATGAAGTTAAAATGTATTTTGGAGATGGACATGGAAGGAGTTAGTGGAAAATGGGGGTTAGCTGACATGATCATTTTATTGTATGCATGTATAAAATTACTGGAAATTTAAAAAACCTTAAAATACAATTGTTCAAATGATATTTTTTCACACACATTTGTAAACATTCTTTAAAAGTTTCATACAGAATAGTTTATACAGAATAGGGGCTCAGTTGGCAGAGTGATTGTCAAACAAACACAAAGCCCTGGGTTTGATTCCTAACACAGTATAAACTGGACTGGATGTAGGTGGCTCAGGTCTGTAATCCCAACCCTGGAAGCAAGAGAATCAAAAGTTCAAGGTCATTCTCAGTCACATAGTTTAAGGCCATCTTGAGCTAGGTCAAAAACTGTCTCAGGGAAAAAAGGAGTCACAAGATAAAATCACTAAAGATAGAAAAAAGTTAACATGCAACAAAACAGCACATCTGAAATTTAGCTGTCAAGACACTACCACATGGGGTCTTCCCTAGTGCTAATTCCAATACAAAACAATTATCACCTTACAATCCTAAATATTCAAAGCCAATAATTCTAGATGTTCTCCTATTCTATATTCTTCACAAAGAGAAGCCGCCCTTCCCTCATCTCTCCAACCTCCACCTCAGCAAAGGCTTTCAAAAGACACCTACCCAAAGAGAATGCCAGCACTTATATCAAGATAGTTGCCCACATCAAAACATTTCAGTAGGGCTGGAGAGATGGCTCAGAGGTTAAGAGCATTGACTGTTCTTCCAGAGGTCTTGAGTTCAATTCCCAGCAACCACCTCGTGGCTCACAACCACCTGTAATGAGATTTGGTGTGCTCTTCTGGCATACAAACATACATGCAGGCAGTACATTGTATATACAATAAATAAATATTTAAGAAAAACATTTTAGTAAAAAGGGGTTCCAGCTTCTGTTGTTTTTCCACATCTTAGTTTTCAGTAGGCTATAGAGGAAGTGTTTGATCAGTTACTACCTCAGAAGTACTACAATATCTAAAGGTCCATCTCCTTGCATTTTTGAAGCAGAAAAAGAGGGGAAAGAAGTCAACTAGTTCAACAATAAGAATAGTTTTTAATCAATACAAATGAGTTTATAAATCAAATTTACCAAAAGCATGAAAAGCACTGCACTGGTATAAACAACACTGTCTTGCAGATGTTTCCCCAGCATAATGAAAATCCCATACTCTGCATGCAGTAACCAGTCAGTTCTGAAATGCTGAGTACAAAAGAAACAGTCTGTTCTTAAACTGGAGAGCCTTAAGACAAAATGCTAAAAGTTTTACTGATTAATAGAGTTTTAAGGTGCTTGGAATTAGTATAGGAAATAGTTGCTTGTCAATCCACTAACTCCTGCTAGTTCTTACTAAGTAGTGTAACTTGAATGGCTGTTTAAAAATATTTTAAATTGTGTATTTTATGCAGGCATGAGTCAATCTTTACACTTCTGTTGAGCATTCCCTAGGGACCCCAGGCAATGATGGCACAGGCCTTAAATCCTAGCACTTGGGAGGCAGAGACAGGAGGATCTCTGTTGTGAGTTCCAAGCCAGTCAAGGCTATATAAGAAAAACCCTGTCTCAAAAAAGGGGCCGGGGGGGGGGGGGGAGCTAGCTCTGTCTACTCTAAATCATACGAGTGTCTTTGCACTTGAAACTTGTTTATAGTGTTCACAACATAGACTATCGCTGAATCTTGTCCAAATATGAATCAGAAAAGAGATGATAAAGATCTTCTTTTCACATAAAGGGTTATGAGTACTGACTGCACTTCCAGAGGACCAGGGTTCAATTCCCAGCACCCACATGGCAGCTCACAACTTTCTGTAACTCCAAGATCTGACATCCTCACACAGACATACATGCAAGCAAAATACCAATGCACATAAAATAAAATTATAAAAAAGCAAGAAAATTCCAATCTTAACCTACCAATCTTAAATATTTACTCTTTTACTTTTTGTGTATGTTCATGGTCCCCAGAGGCCAGAAGGTGTCAGATTACCTGGAGCTGGAGTTGCAGGCAGTATGGGTGCTAGAAAATTAACTGCAGTCCTCTGCAAGAGCAGTTAGCATCTTAACCTATCTCTCCAACCTGTCTGTCCCCCCATCCCACAATGCAATATGATTCACTTCACTGGATTGGACTCTAATGGAAGGAAAAGGCAAAATCTCTATTTGGGTATGGAGGTCCTGAAGCGCTGCAGTGTGTTATTTCAAACAGCTGAAAGACTGCTAGAATACTGTAAAACTACAGCGGTAGAACCTTAACTTTTCTCTATTTCACCTGGATGCTAGGCAATGTATGTCTGTTATATTTTCATCATGAGTCCATACTGTTGAGGTATTATTCCCAGGGGTATTATTCCCATACAAATTAAATGACAGAGACACAGAGGAAAGCTGCTCATGAAAAAGTACCTAGTAAACGGCAGAGATATGGTTAAATCGGTGCGATCCTGAAACAACTGCCCTGTTTAGTGTACAACACTAACTTTCATCTTAATTTGGAATTAAGAGTAAAGCCAAACTCTAACAATAGGGGAATGGCTAATAATGGATTAACCACTTTAAAAATGATTTCATGTCAGTTAAAATAAGGTGTTAATGTGGGCTCAATGAGTTAACATTAATGGGAAAATGAAAGGAAACAGGCCAAGATCTATCTGTATTCTGTGGTGATATCTTGCCTGTGCAAATAAAGCCTGTCTGAAGGTCAGAGAATGGAGCTTGCCACTTGCTAACCATAGAGGTCTAGAGGTCTGTACAGAAAGACAGGAAGTGAGGTAGCTGGACAGAAACAGGATGTAAGGAAGAAGCAGGAACTTGCTCTCTGGTTGGCTGAGATGCTAACGTAAGGTGTTGCTGTGGCTGGCTCCTTCTCTCTGATCTCAGCATTTTCCTCTAGTTGACTTTGGGTTTTTATTAATTAGACCAATTAAGAACTCCATTTACATTATGGTGCCCAACATGGGGCTCAAACCCATGATCCTAAGATTAAGAGTCTGAGCCAGCCAGGTTTTTTTGTTTTGTTTTGTTTGGTTTTAAACGAGCCAATTTTCTTCCTTTATTTATTTTTTGCAATTGAAGTACTCTTCAATGACATCCTTGGCCTGAGATTTTTTTTTGTCATAGTCTTTGACCACTATACAACTGCAAAAAAAAAAAAAAAAAAAAAACTTTCCGTGGCTTCCCCTCTTGATCAATTTTATAGAGGCCTACTTGTAGATTTTCAATTAAAGTGATGCTCTCTAAAAACTCAAAATTTCTACCCACATACTTGAGTACACAATACCTACCCAATACTCTGCCTCCAGGCCCCACAGCTTTTCATTCTACAACACAGACATGGGCTGGATTATCTCTCATTTGAATGTATAAGTTAAGAAACTTGTCCAAAACCATAGAAAGAATGACTGCAAAGGTGACAGTCATTCCCAGCTACTGTCTCTAGCAGTGACTCAAAGCTTTCGCAACAGTTCCCTCAAGACACCGAAGAACAAAGACTCTTGTTCAGAATGCACTCTGAGACCTAGATGCTACTTTTATGAGAATTAAAGGACTGTAAGTGTACATTAACACAGGTGAAATGTTTTCATGTGTGTTGTCTTTTTGGAGGACTTGTTAGTGGGTGTTAACTGATGCAGCTACTCCTACTAACTCATCTTAATTCTTCTCCAGAAGCTTAAAAGAGAAATCCCTAGATTGCTTATTTTGAAATGAAAGCCCTAATTATTGCTTTAGTAGAATCTTAGGCTCTCAGCTCAGGACACACAATTCTGGAATATACTCTCCCAAAAATTATGGGCTCTTCTCCTTAATTCCTAAACCTAGTTATTGATTATAGCTCACTGCTAAACTACTTTCTCCTACCTCATGTTTCCTTTTCAGAATCACCACACATAATGAAACATTCTTTCATTTCCATCAATTTAAACATTTACTGGTGACTGTTTCTAAAACAAAATGGAGTCCTCAACATTTTCTGTGAATTTACCGTGTACATTAATCCAAGCTTACGTGTATAAATCACCTTCCATTCTTAGTAAAAGGAAAGGAAAAATTATGATTCTAATAACCAAATAAAATTTTTTCTTAACTATTTCCCATGAAAGTAGGCAGCTATTTTTTTCCCTATCTTGTTAGCACAGAATTACAAATCTTATTTGTTACACAGCTCAAAGCATCTCTCACAGGAAGAAAACAATCTGCCATTAGGAAGTCCTTAATCATCGATCATCTCTGTTCCGTTTCAAACACTGGCCTCCAAATCATCTCACAAAGCAGAAGAATCATAGTGGTACACTGAATAATAAGCCAGACTAATCTCACCACCACCCTAATTCTCCTAGTGATTAATCTCCCACCTGAGTGACAGAATGAGCTACGATTATGCACCTCAGAGCACAGGTACCAAATTCTCTGGGGTATCACATCAGCTGCGAACAGCTTCTTCCATACACCTAACAGCCTCAGTCATCTACACTGTATCACATGCTTGAAGCTATAGCTTTCTGATGTCTCAGTTTTCTACTCTGAAGCTCTGTGAAGCCACTTAAGATCCTGAACTTTGTTCAGCATGAGATCATTTGATCATTGAGAAATAAGAACTAATGCCATTTCAGAAATGAAAACTATAATTGCATCATATGACACAACAGTACCTCTTCAAGTACATGCCACAAAGAGATAAAGAGAGCACCTTGACTCTAGGCCCACTGCGGACTTATCTACAATAGCAAAGATGTGGCAAAACATCAATGTGTCAGCAGATGAAAAAACTGTAGCACACACCTGCGGATGAGCACATACAGACAAACACATGGACAGATACACACACACACACACACACACACACACACCAACAAACACCATGATATGTTCTTCAGCATCAAAAAAGAGTTTCTTGACATTCAGAATAACAGAGGTAACCTGAAGTCAAAATACTACATAATCTCACCCAAATGTGGAATTAAAAAAAAATAGAGATTTTTAGCTCTAGCTAGGTGTGCTTAAATGCTTTTGTACCATATAAGACCCTTGGCACAATCCCCAATGCTGTCAAAACAAAATGAAACCTCAAATCCCTCAGAACTGATTATCACTAGGGACAGAAATGAGCCTGAATGGATTAAAGGGTGCAAAGTCGGGGGCTGGGAAGACAGCTCAACAGGTAAAGGTCCTGGCCCTCAAACAGAAGGAAGGTAGACTAAAGTTCTGTTGCAACCAAAAATCAGAATAAATTAAAACAAGATAAAGCACATGTGGTGACAGATGTGACAGTTTATTCAACAATGGTGTTTACTTGACTTTGTGCATCAGAACAATTCAACATAGGCCAAACCTGACTGTCTAATTTTCTAATTCATAATCTCTACCTACTATAAACCTCTATCATCACAGACACATACACAGCATAAAAATAAGATGCGTTTATGAATAAAATAATTGTGTCCAGTTATGAAGAGAAAATAATAGCAAACAGCACACTGCACCCTAACTGACTTTCCTACAGTTAATTTAACATTCTTAGACTTGTGGAAGATCTAAAAACCAGAAGATAGTTTAAGCAAGGAAGTAAAAGGATGGTATACATTTGGAAAAGACATTAAACGGTAGGTACTCAAAGATCACACTGAAGAAGAAATATCTGTGGATCAATCAACAATCTAAGACAAAAAATAATCAAGTGTCCAAAATTATGGATATAATAAAATTCTGAAAAATGGAAATGGGTAGAGACCAAAAGCAACCAGAACAACCCACTGGAAGCAAGGCACAATGAAGAACCTGGACCAAAAAGCAAACATAAAATAACTAAGACAAATGCTCTAAAAACTGTATAAAATGTGGATTGGGGCAAATGGGTTGGCTAGAGCATAAGAGGCCAGATTAAATGAACCCTGGAAGAGCAGAGGAGTTTGGCTATGAAAAGAGAAAACAAAAACAAAGGGCAACTTTATATCCTTATACAGGCTAGTGGAGTGGGAGCAAATGCAGTTTTAGGAGAGGTAAAGGTAACTGTCTCAGAACTCTGATTCAGTCATAATCTCACTTTCAACTCCTCCTCTGACCACAGGATCTCAACAAAGCAGCTCTGGCTGGCCTCAAACTCACTATCTAAACCAGGCTGGCCTTAATCTCAGAGGTCCTCCTGTCTCTGTCTCTGGGATAAAAGGTGTGTGCCACTACAGAGCAGCTCTGCACCCCTTATCTATTATACCTGGCATCTCATCTATTTACGCTGTATTCTTCTTTCTCTTCCCTCTCTGGTCTTGCTTCTGCATGATCACTAAGTCTCTAGGCCTGTATACTGTCAATCCCAATAACCCTATGCAGAGACAAATGTTCCATCCCTTTTACCTGCTCTGTCTATCTGTCTCCTCTGTACAGAAATGTATTTGTCTTAGCACTCTTAAGTCTCCACTCATGTTTCAGCCAGTTTTCCATTTACAGAGGTTAACAGCTTTCAAATATGAAAAAAGCTGGACATAGTGGCACATGTCTGCCATTCAGAGCTCCCTAGTTCCAGCCTAGCCTGGGATACAGAAGCAACCCTGTCTCAAAACAAAATAAATAAACCATGCCACTCTTTTGCTTAAGCTCTTTATTAGTGGCTCCTAGCTGCCTATAAAAGTCTTAGCTCCTTAGTATGTTCATATATGAACACATACAATTACATAAATTCATAAAGCTCACTTTGACCTGCTTCCCACCTGTTTCTTCAGGCTCAACTCTCACCATTCAAGACTCTGTGCTGAAGGCTCTTGGACTGCTACCACTGCACATATTACCACACTGTTTTTTTGTTTTGTTTTGTTTTGTTTTTTTCTGGGATCTGAACTAGCTCATCCTTCCTGCTTTTCATTCTTTGGTCATTGAATCCTTAAAGACTCCTAATCTCAAGACTTTCCTTCATTCCTGCCAGGTGAAACAGTACTCCCCCATGCTTATCAGCCAAGGTACATTGTATTATGTTCTGTTTGAGAGTGCTTCCAATATCCACTATGTAATAGGGGCCCTAAGGATTAAAATTTCTTTTTTTGTGCAGACACCCAGTGTTCTTGTATGCACCACTTTGAGCGTCATCCTCAGAAATGCCATCCATCTTCTTCAGGACATAGTCTCTCATTGGCAAACTGCTTGACTATATCAAGTTTCAGGTATTCTCCTGTGTCCATTTCCAGCACTGGGATTGTAACAGCTAGCTGTCATGCTCAGCACATTACATGGCTCCTTGAGGTTAAATTCAGGTCTGACTTACCTCCCCAGAGATTAGAAGTTCTCTAGAAACTACCAGGTGGGGTGAAGACAGGACACTCATGGGAGCCCTGAAGCCAGAAACCAACACTGGTATCGCCAAAGTGGAGAGAGACTGGGTATTTCTCTCCAGCCTTGGTCAGAACTGTAAATCAATCCACTTACACCTTCAAATTTCTGTCTCTCAGTTTTCCCTTAGGTTCATTCATGTAAACGTTATCTTCTGTAAAATACAGAATTTATCTGTTCTTATTTACTCTAACAGGTGCCACTTTAACTAGTGTCAATCTCATAACCATAGGTTGTACTACTGAGTGCACATACTAATGAGATAGAGCATATTTCTGACATGTCTAAAACTCAATTTGGTATGTCAGAGCCAATTAAGTTCAGCCTCTGGGCTGTACAACTTTCACTACTAAATATTCAAGGGCTGGGAAGCTTAGGATTTAGGAGGGATTAAGCTCTAAGTCTTCAGACCAGGGTGCACTAGGTAACCTGGCTCACTGACTGCAGGGTTAGCAATGTATTACTTAAATGACAAGAATAGGTGCCCTACTGTGCCATTATAAAAGACAGAGAACAAGGAGCAAAGTAGGCAGGAATCTTACCCTACCCCACCTCACCCCTGCATACAAGATTTTAGAATGAAAGACCAAAAGGAAGGCATGTATCCAGAGTCTCATCAGACAGCATCAGAAAACAGCCTTAGGGCAGTATCTTCTCCATGTAATAATATTCATCATAAAAAAGCCCCAAAGGAAGACACCAAGGTGACCTCATCGCAGTAGTCTGCCCCGCCCCAGTTTGCTTCATAAACTTTTCTCCCATTCCAAAATGAATAAAAATATACATAAACAACTTTGTTTTAATGAAAAAAGAAGAAAGAGCTTTAAATAACGTACCTTTGAGTTTTTGTTCAGTGGCCTAAAATGAAAACAAACAAACAAAAAAACAATGTAAATATGAAACTGAAAGAAATGAACTGTTATGACAAAATGCTCATATATTACTATTATATAAGATATACATTTTTATTAAAGAAATTATCTTTAGATGAACTGTACAGGAAAAGACATGCAAAGCACTCTTTTCCCACAGATGTGCCCCATTGTTCTTGATATTATGTTTACTAATAAAAAATTCTATAATGATTTGTTAGACATAAAGCATAGAAGACATTTTTATGGTGGCTTATATTTTTCAAAGGTGAGCTGCATTTTTCTCGTGTTGTATTTAAAATAATTATCACCTTTGTATAAATAGATTTTTTAAACAAATTTTGCATGTCTGAGTGGCTTCAAATAATCAAAGATGAATTATACTTTCTGCAAAAGTTATAAATAGTCACTTTGACCAAATTTGTAATAAATTTAACCTTTGGAGATCAAGTTAACATACTATTAACTATATGTTATACATAGATATCTATATTACATATATATTGCATATAAATTTCATCATATGTTAATATAGTTAATATGTCAACTTTTCAGTATTGTTAAGTGGGAAAACTTTTTTAACCAACTTATAGCTTCTGACACATCTCATGAAAATGACTGGTGAGCAGCTGAGGGGATAACCCTGCTCCCCAAGGCCTGCGCCTATGCTCACTAGGTAGGTCTCTGACACCAACACTGAAGAGAAGGCTGGAGGTCGGTGGAGCTGACGCAGGCACCTCTCAAACTGTAAGGGCCTCGGCAAGAACTGTGAGAAGCAAGAGAGGTCTCCAAGCAGAGTCACCTTCTCATCAGAATTGCTGTACAGAGATCTGAAAGCAAAAGACTCAAGAAGATTCAGGCTGACTAGAAAAGGCTGAATATTAGTTAACTGAATAACAAAGAATTATGACAGTTTTACTTAACTGCCTCAAGGCATAATTCATTTTGCTTAGTCAAATAAAATTACTAAGCTACTAAAAATTCCATTGTAAGTTATGCTATTATAAATACATATAATAAAAACTACAGCAATTACTCTACTTTTGAAGCCACACCAAATGCTCATCTTCCACTATGGTGCTTTGTCCAGTTTTAGAGCACTAGAGATACACAAAATAATGGAGGCCCATCTTGTATTTTATGGATCAAAATTAAAAGGAAAACAGTGATGGAAGGGTAATGCTAAAAGGCCTGTCAACTGGCTTGACAACAGTTATTTATTTCAGGGAAAAGTAATTTTGAAAATCAGATTATAGAAAAAAATTCTTACAAAGAACTTATAATTCTATGAAATGTTACAAGTACCATGTTATTTATATGTTTAGTAATCTTATGAAGCCAGAGTCAGAATAATAATTACTTTGTAAACCCAAAACCTTTCTTTAAAAAAAAAAACAAACTATATATTTAAAGGAAAATAAATTACAAGATGCAGAAATTATGACATTACTAAAACCAAAGGCATACAGCAATAATACTTTTCCAGGCTTTAAAAAGACCATGCAGGTGTGGGAAAGCAGTTTTTATGTTATTCTAGAACAATGGGTCTCAGCCTTCCTAATGCTGCAACCGTCTAATATAATTCTTCATGTTGTGGTGACCACCCCAACCATAAAATTAGATCTGTTGCTACTTCATAATTGTAATTTTGCTAGTGTTATGAATCATAATGTAATTAATTACCTATGTTTTCCATGGTCTTAAGTGACTCTTGGTCATTTGGCCCCCACCCTCAAAGGCTGAGACCTACAGGTTAAGAGCAGCTGTTCTAGAACAATGGACAGCCTCATCAGTATTCTGTCACCTGTAGGAGGTATTCTGAGGCATCTCACCCTGAGCACTGACCTAACAGGGTGAAGGCATAAGGCAATAGAAATCAACTGATGAGAAGCAAGCGGAAGTGGCAAATTTTGCTTCTTTAAAAAAAGCAGGTTTCTGGAGGCCAGTCCAAGAATCCAGTAGAATCAGCAAATTTCTATAATGAGAATTTCCAAGTGGGTCCAATATTTCAATAGTAATGGTCTCTATTGTCCCAAACCACAGCCATTAGTCATACATATGACTACTGACCACTGAAATGAGGCCAGTTTAAATGGAGATCTGCAAAATATATACCAGATTTCTAATAGTGAGCATTTTTCAAATAACTACTTCATTAACAATATTTTACATGGATTGCATGTTAAAACAGCAATATTTGGGTTCTACCAAATGACCTAAATATATTAGAATTGTCCTTAATGTTTTCTTGAGTTGTTTTTGAAATAGGGTCTCAATATGTAGCCCTGGCTGGCCTTTAACTAATAGAGAAAGATTTTTCTCTCTTTGCCTCCCAAGTGCTGGGATTAAAACTGTTTCTTTTCTACTTTTAAATGATCTTGCCCTTTCAACTCTGTCTTTTTCTGAATAGAAACAGAGGAAGGGATGGATGGGACGTGTGGGAGGCGGGGTAAATGACTGGGAAGAGAGGGAGGGGAAACTTGGGTTTTAAAAAAAATAATTAAGACACAAAGGAATAAAGAATTAATCTAGCTCAACTGACTCTGTGAGAGAGAGAGAGAGAGAGAGAGAGAGAGAGAGAGAGAGAGAGAGAGAGAGAGAGAGAGAGCGTGTAGCTTTAACTGTCCTGTAACTCACTCTGTAGACCAAGATGGCCTCAGACTCAAGAATTAAAGGCCTGAGTCACCCCTGGCTCAACCCAACTTTTTAAAAATGAGGTAACTACTACTAAATAGTCTTTCCTATGAGTTAACAAATGGCATCTAGTCTAGAAGCCTGGTCTGCTGAATACTGATCTTTTAGAACTGAGGCAGGGGTATGAAAGGACGGAGCATCTCACTGCCCTCAATGAGTGGAGTGCCCCCTCAATCTGGCCATGTTATCACCAAGGTCATAGAGAAACGCACTCATGAGACTGAGCATTTCCCAAAGGAAGGAAAAAACGTTTCTACAACCTAAGTCTCTTTCAGGCTTTAGTAATTCACATCCATAAAATCCATAAAAGTCTCTTCAATTCAAACAGCAACTAAAATAGCATGAATGTTGAAATAAAAGTTTATACCAGGAAATTCCAGTTTGTATTGTTTTCCCCAACCCTTCACTATTATATGCTTTCTAGGAACTACAAGTACATGTTTAAATTATCTCTCTATAATTAACCTATTTCTCAACCTCCCTTTTCTTCATTGCAGTTCCCTGAAGATTCCTTTTGAAATCTTTCTTCTAAAAATGGAACCTGAGGAGAAATTCATGTGAACCTTATGTTGCTGCTATTGCCCTACCCCTCTTTATGGTTGAAACTATGCCTATACTCCATCAAATTAGTTTCTAGGTCTACAACCAGAAGTTTCTTCATTATATAAAAGTACTGTGCATATATAGCCAGATTTTTAGAACAGAAAAAAAATGTCAAAATGAAGTCATCTGCTCAGTGAGCTCCATGTTCATTTACTAGGATGCAGAATATCATTTTTAAAAAGTACCCCATTTTTATATAAAATTTCTCGAGAAAGACAAAATATTTAAATATATACTTAAATAACAAAAGAAGAAAAACTGTTACAGTTTAAAATAATACTACAATGAGTTCTGAGGTGTGTCAAGGGGGAGGGGCAGAGGAATCTGGTTCAGTATAGGGAGCTTGCTTAGCATGTTCAAAGCTCAGTGTTTAATATCCAGAACTGAAACTGTGTTACTTGGTTCTCTACTTGAAGCAGAAAATAACTCATGGTATGAACTTAGATTTCAAAGACACACAGGGACTGTTAGGGAGCTAAATCTAAATGTTTTCTGTATTCACAGCATGAGAACCTACATTTTATGTCCTATTATAAAAAAATGTTCCTTAATATATTGTATCTCAATTTAAAAGTTCACCCGTATATGGTGAAAATAAAGATAATGCTGCATGGAAAGCAAAGTCTGTGAGTTTTGAACAGACACCCAAAAGGAAAACAATGTTTCACTTTTACTTCTGCTTCTGTTGCCATAATGAAACCAAGGTTAGCCACTGACATCATCTTACACTGAACACAGACTAGAACAGGTAACAGCTGAAGTCTCTAGAAGTGAAAGAGCAGGCAGACTATGATGAGTTGATGTTCAAACACTCATGTAAATGAGCCTGCCCACCTGAATTATGTTTGTCAGCTACCACCTACTGGGATTTACTTGTTGCCTCCTACAGGAAACAAAAAAGAAAGCTCCACAAAGCTTGCCTTAACAGTTTGTGACTCACAGTCTTTCATATGGGCCAATCTGGGAGTTTCTTTTTTTTAAGGCGCTATTTGGTAGCAGTGTAGGGAAATACCAGCTGTCCTTATTTTGCCAACAGGTTGCATTCAAATTCAGTTATAAGCTGGTTTTCTGCAACGTGGAGAAGCTGTATTTACAGTGGCAGTCTAGCCAACGAAATTTAACAACTGAGGGCGGGCTTTTTAACTTTCCTTTAGACTGTTCAGAGGATTGATAGGATGCACTGCAGCAATGCCCTATTCATGCAGAAGGTCTGGGAAAAGCAAACCACTTTTATCTCTCAGTCTCTAGTGAATGGCTCTAGTGGGATATGATGAGAGTGCGGGGGTGGAACCACTAGCTGAGGCAAGGAAGAAGTGGGAAAAAGAGTAAAAAGCAGTCACTGAAGATTTGATGAGATGCCAAATAACAGGATAAAAGCCATACAAGTGCTATATGTAAATTCAGGCTTCATACAAAAGGAAGTAGCTTTACTGACTTGGTGATTTAGAAAGCTGACTGTGAGGAAAGTTAAAAATGAACTTTCACAATTGAGTCATTATTTCTATATGCTATGACTTAAAATTATACTACAAAATAGTATTTAGAAAAATTATTCTACTAAGTGTCTTCTTTTTGCAGAATTTCCTCAGTGAACAGGGCAAATTCCAAACACACATGCTTAAATATTACTTTAGGCTCTTTCCCAAACATGCTGTACTGTAACTTACCAGCTAAATCTTGAACTACATAGCACCAACAAAGCCTAAGGCAACAACATTCAGATGCTAGCCAAACAAGATTCTACATTAAGCACACCAAGCAGCCTCCTTGCCAGTTTATCCCAGGAGTTCTTTTATGGGCAAATGACACCATGACCAAAGAGTACAGTAAGGTTTTCTCAACCTTAAACTCTTTTATAAATAGCAAATAAAGATGGACCAAACTGCAATATCAAAAATATCAATATCAAAAAGCCTCTGGTAGAATCATGAAGCATCAGCCAACATTAGACTATATACTAGAGCCCTATCCAAACTCATCCAATGCATATACTATGTATTCTTTTCAGCTTCCCCTGAGAGAAGTTAGACTGTACTGACAGATGACTAGTGTCGCCTATCATTTTTTCTTCATAGACCTTCAAAAGGCTCTGTACTCCACCTTTCCCCATAACACCTGCTAATGAGGCCCAGAGTTTAGCATACCTAAAACTGATTCATTTATCACTTCTTTTTCTGTACTCTCTAGGCAGGTTAACTGTTCCCAAATATACTTAACCATTCAATATGGAATCTAAAAGTCAAGCTAGAATGTTCTATCTTCATAGCCACTAACAAATTCTATGGATTATGATAACAGTCCCTTAAGCCTGTCAAATCCCTTTCTGGTCCATCTCAACACTTTCTTAAGGTAAAATACAAACTTTCATGTCACTCTTATTAAAATATTTAATAACCTCCTCAATACTCAAAGTCTCAAGAAGAGAATTTATGTACCATTAACTGCTTTCTGAGTCTTCTGATATTCCTACCCTGCCTTCCCCAAAAGCTTCTATGTTTTCGTACAGTCTTCAAATTCCTGGTTTACTGTGCTTTTGGTACTTTTCTGTTCTTTAATCACCTGACTCATTTCTATCCTAAGAAAATGTCCTGTTCAACTTGCTCCATATCAGGCTAAGATATTTTCCTCTGTGCTTCAACAGTTTCCCATAAAGACACGCTTCATGTCTGTATGCCTTATTTATGTATGCTGCCTCTTAGTGAATGATAAGGGAAGTGCTGTGCACAATGCCTTACCTAAGAAAGGGACATATTGTAAAAGCACAGTAGGACATTTCATTAAAATAAGTGGGATAGTAACTTGCTGGGCCTTTTAGAACATTTTAAGGTCCGTGAAGATTGATATAGAAGACTGAGGGTAAGCTCGCTGTCAGCAGCCTTGGCATGCTCTGCTTTGAGGCCAGCTTCCAATCCTGTATTGTGCCTGGAGTTCTCCAGCAAAAGCCTTAGGATTTGTTTTAAAGTATCTCAATTTAAACCAAAAGTTTATAAAGTCAGGACAGGTATTAAATAAAAAGGGACTTTTATTCTTTATCATGTCAAAACTTGCTTAATATGGCTTGCTTAAATATAGTTTACTTTATTTCCTACTTTGCACATGTATTTTATTACCTCATTTAACTCAACACTTGTTTTACAAAATGTAAAGAAATTGAGGCCCACGAAGGCTAAATAAAATTGATGGACACATCATTCTACGATTATATGAGCAAGTAAGGCTTCAAAACCCAGTCTAACTTCATAACCATTAAACTACATATATCTGTACAGCTGCAAATTCTGTGCTCTTTCCACTTATAAAATTATAATGAAATACAAAGGAATCACTAACTGAAAGAAAAAGACCTATGAGATAGATGTACTTACCTTTGAAAAACTCAAGTGGCAAGATTATTTATGCATTGAATTACACATTCAGCAAACTACTATATATGTACATTCAAAGACATTAAATATTAAAATGAATCTTCAATGAAGTTAAACTTAAGCAGATGCTTTAACAAAGCCATGAGTAATTTTCTTTTATTCTATGTTCAAACTGCTTAACAAAGTTTATCATATACTACCTTCTTTTGAGCAGCTTCCTTCTTTTTCTTGTCGTCTTTTTTCTTTTTCTTTTCTTCCATCAACTGTTCTTCTTCTTGCACTAAATCCCTGAACCACACAGTTGCAATTAACTTTCCCAAAATAGATTCAGAAATAAAAATAATGTTGCACACAGATTCATTTTCACTTATAAGAAATAGAGCAAAATTGTTTTTATTCAACATAACTTGCAACCTAGCCACATAGCTACCATATAGTACAATTTACTTTTCTTTAACCAACATAGCTTTCCTTCACAAGTATGAAAGCTTTCATCTTAATGTCATTTCAAGGAAGGCAACAAAAAATTGGCAAGTTTTACAATGGGAAACTGTAAGGCCCTTTCAATTCTAGAATGTAAACACTGATGAGTAAGTTGCAGTTACCTAAGGATCACAATTATCAAGCACTATCTAATGGTGATGGATTGGGATGTACTTCTGGCTTTCTCTGCAGAGAGAGAGAGAGAGAGAGAGAGAGAGAGAGAGAGAGAGAGAGAGAGAGAGAGAGAGAGAGAGAGAGAGAGAGAGACTGTGTGCACGCACATGCATGCATGTATGCACTTTGTGATGATAGATAAAACCCAGAGCCCTGCACACATTAGGCAAGAGCTTCATACCCAGCCATACACATTTTTTGAGTACAAATTATTCATAAGTAAGTAACATGTATTTTAAGCATTACAATAAACTCAAACTATTTGAATTTGCTTAAGTTTTTTAAACTTCAAAGTTGCCAACAGAAAAATCCTCTTGTTCAGGGTATCAGGACTAGAGAACTGCTTCTTCCTCCCTTTCCCTCCACCTCACTGAAATTCAAGAGAAAGCAACTACCAGAATTAATAGTATACTAAACAAAGGGAATCATATCCAGTAATAAACATAGAAGTCTTAGGTAGATGGATGTACCCGCCACCCTTCTAGTAGAGCTCTAGAAAACATTTAAGACAAGAACAATGAGAACAGAAAGACATGGGCGGGGGGGACATAAGGAATAGAAAAGCGAGATCCACTCTTGCCACAACCACCCTAACCCAATCCCCCTAGTCCTGCCTGCCTGCCTGGTTACAGGAAGCATCCACTTAAAAAAAACAAAAAACAAAACAAAACAAAACTTAAAACCGAAAGAATGCTCTCTTATGAAACTAAAACTTCCAAAGGAGGCTCCCAGAACACACAGCTCTCCTGGCTACTGGTTCTCCATCCATCACTCAAGTGGGCACTGTCCATTCACATGGTGCTCTGGATTAATTAGTCTTGTCATTCAAGCAGCATACTGAGAAAAGAAATCTATGAAAATATGGAGGAAACTCTCTAGCTACCCTCTTTAGTCAGTCTAGAGTCTAAGTTTCATAACAGCAATAAGTAAATGCTCTGCATATTGAAGAAAAGCATACACAAAAATAGTATCTAACTCTGCTCTAAGCTTTCTAGAGAACACACACTATAAACAACAGGCAGTCATGAAGAGGTTCAGTAGGAAGCATAACCATTTGTTAAGGGTGAATGGCAATGGGGATGTAAACAAATAAAACCAGTAAGAAAGGAAAGCATGTAGGAAGCTGGAAGAGGCTATAATGTACTGAAGAGAGCTTAAATCTGGCCTTTCTGATGGAAGAAATGGAGGGACATAAGTAAACTGAGAAAATAGGAATGAGTGGCACCATACACAATTGAAATAACAGATTCAAGGCAAATGCATGATTAGACTCCTTTATCGTCAATGTAAGGACCATCCCAACAAAGTCAAAGACCAAGATGACCACAGTATTCAATATACAAGAATGGCAGATTGAATGTCACAAAAATGCTAAGGGCATGTTCACAGGGATAGGGAAACTCAAAGTTCTAATTACTTAGCTTTCATCAGCCTCATTATCACCATGTTCGAACTGAGATACAGTCATACATAGTGGCACATGCCTGTAAATACCAGCATGCACAGGCAAGGTCATAAAGTTGAAGCTAGCCTATGCTACATAGTGAGATTCTGTATCAGAAAAAAACAAAAACATGTTACATCACAGTATTTCCCAAGGCTGAGATAAAGAGTACTTATTTAATAAAATGGTCCCCATTGGCATCCGAAAGACTGCCTACATACCCTACTTGTGTCAAGATATCACCCATATTGGCATTTGTTCTTCATGGTCTCGTGTCCACTAGAAGCTCACCCTTTTTTTATTTTTCTCCTTTCTCAAACTTTTTTTTTTTGAGACAGGGTTTCTCTGTATTGTTTTGGAGCCTGTCCTGGCACTCACTCTGTAGACCAGGCTGGTCTCGAACTCACAGAGATCCACCTGCCTCTGCCGGAACAGCACTTACACAAACTTTCAGGGGCCAGCAAGATGAATCAGTGGGTGTTACCAAGACTGACAAGGTGAGTTCCATCCTCAGGACCCACACCGTGGAAGGAGAGAAGTGATCCTGCAGGAGGTCCTCTGACCTCCACCCTTGTGCTATGGTACCTTTCCACTTGCCCCACCCCACCAGACAATCAGTCAATCAATCAATCAATCAATCAATGGAGAAAAATTTTTAAGAAATTCCATTCTTTCTCCCATGAATGTGTAAGAGACAATGATAAGGGGAAGACTTGACCATAACAGATAAAGACTGGAAAGTCTGAACCTAAGCAGCTAGATAGTTTTAAAAACCTAAGAGAAATGAGCTAGTGAGATAGCTCCTCAGATAAAGGTGCCTACCACCAAATCTGACTGACAACCTGAGTTTGATCCCCAGGATTCACATGTGAAAGGAGAAATGGCTCCTTCTGGTTGTCCACTGACTTCCATGTACTTATGACATACATGTGTTCATAGTAAATAAACATAGTAACAAAATAAAAATTAAAAAACAACACAAAGCACAAAACTTTTTGGAAAGTATAACAGCAATACGGCAAGTTATAATATAGATAAGCTTTGTCTTAGTAGTTTTAAGAAATTAAAGCAAACAGATTTAAGTTTCCTTGTATTGAAAATAACCTATAACTGTATGTTCTTCATTCCTAGAAGCAGGTTAACTGTGTTTTTAAATTGTTATAACTTCACACCTTTTTGAAAGCTGCCCTACAAAATTTGTTTGGCTTAAACGTCAAAGCCGTGACAATTTGTTCTTTGATGTGATTGTATTTCCAATTTCTTGTTCATGTAAGATTTCAATAAAGCTCAAAATCTATTCAAAACAAACAAACAAACAAAAAACCAACAGCAGCAACAACAACAAAAGACAGAAAGGTATATATTCACTCTACCCTGCCACACCATCCTTGAGGATGGATCTTACTGCAGTAAAGCACTAGGCAATAAGACGAATGCATATGAAAGGTCTCTCAAGGGGGCTAAAAGCAAACACTGGAAGGCCCATCAACAAAGAAATGGCTGCTGCATGTACTATTCCCTATTTTTTAAGTAGTGTGTCAGTGTTATGTTACAAGTCAAGATGAATGTGTAAATGTCACCCTCAGGTGTTTCGATTATCCCAAACCTCCGGAAGGGAAAGAAATATATAGGTGACTACTACAAAATAGTAGCAGCAGGCCAACCCAGAGGAAAACATTAAACCATAGCATAGGCATGCCAGACAGCTATCTGTGGGTGGGAGTAGGCTTGCATGGTGTGCTGAAATGAGTTAATAAAATCAGCACAGCAGGTGTTAACTACAATCTGATTCTTGGCCTGTGTCAGGAAGTTGGATTTCAATAGCTTTCATTCCCTAATTGGTGAGATTAGGTAGGTACCCAGTGCCTGAACTGCACAAGCACTATAATTCACCTTAACACCTTATTTTCTCCCCAAAGTATGATATAGGACCAGACTCCAAAAGAAGCCTTGGACAATAAATCTATTTTTTTAAAAAATCTATTTATGAAAAAAAAGAAAAACAAAACAACCAAAAAAAAAAAAGAAAAACAAAAAATCTATTTATGCTGGGCAATGGTGGTATACACCTTTAATCCCAGCACTTGGGAGGCAGAGGCAGGCGGATCTCTTGTGAGTTCAAGGCCAGCCTGGTCTACAGAGTCAGTTCTAAGACAGATTCCAAAGCTACACAGAGAAACCCTGTCTCAAAAAAAAAAAATCTATTTATTTTACGTGTATGGATGTTTTGCTTGCATGTGTGCCTGTGTGCCATGTGTGTGCCTGATGTCTGAGGAAGACAGAAGAGGGCTTCTTATTCTTTGGAACTTGAGTTATATATAAGGGCTGGGAATCAAATCCAAGTCCTCTACAAGAGCAACAAGTGCTCCTAACCCTGACCCATCCACTCCACCCCAAGGACAATAAATTTCTAACAAGCCCTGCCTCTGGCAAATATCTTAAACACATCTCCCTTTGATGCTGGAAACTTTAAGCATATCATCCATCTGTGACTGCATGGAGCAGAACTCTGGAAGCAGACACCTAATTTCCTCAGTGATTTAACCTATACATGTTTCCTTTGTTGATTTTTTTTTTGTTTTCCAATCTCCTCTCATTATGAGGGACTTGGAGTTAGACATACTCTGATAGATAGAAAGATAGGGAGTGGAGAGATGTCGTGGGTCATCCATGACTAATTAATGAAGATGATGAACTTTCAAGAAGGTTGGCTTCTTCCTCACCCTCCTAGCCTAAGACAAAAGCCTGGCAGTCTAAAATAAAGGCCTTATGGGAGTTTTCTCCCTCTACCTGCTGAGGGCCAATCAGCCATCCTGTCTTTCTTCAAACTGGCCAACCCTAAATTAGGGGAAGAAAATCCTTCAAAAACTTTAAGTCCTCACTCAAGGAGAGGGTGGACTTCAGCTTCCAAAGTCCCTACTTTGCTTTACAGAGACATTATTGGTGCTTGCTCTGTATGTGTATGTGTGTGCTCACACATGCGTTTCCTCCCCTCTAGGGAAAGCCTTTATTGGCTGAGTCTGCCTGTGTTTGAGAATTTCCCCACTTCTACTTACCAAGCTTGAGGTTTTTTCCCTGCCTTTTAATTACTTAACTGGAAAAGAAAGTGAACCTGATCAAGATCCCTGAAAAGTAACTATTGTACAAAATAACAAACATTCCACACAACTACATGTTGAGTCATGAAAGTCTTCCTCCTAAACTACACACCCTGAAGAGGCAGGGTTTCTACAGACCAAAAAAAAGGAGCTTTTCCAGTCAAGAGAGCACAGAGTGACATGGACTTCGAGGAGCATAAAGACTGGTTAACCTGACAGGTTAACAGGATTGACACAATGGAATCACAGAAAAGAAATGAAAGTGTTGGGTAAAAGTAGGCAGCACATTATACAGTGAGATGTAATCCAAGTGAATGTGTAATACCCAAACCACAACGCAAAGGAAAAGCAAAGAGGAACTACAAGACAGTCAACACAGAGGGACAGCAGACAGCATAAAGAAACATACTGATGGTAACTAGATTTTTAAAGCCCAAGTTTTAAAATGTGGCACAGTTGTCAGAAAAACAACAATGAGATAAGGATGAGTAGTTCTAGTTGCTTTAGGAACGGAAACAGGAGGTGATTTCTTGATGGCCCAGTCACAGGTGACCCTCACACACAAATAAACTGCATGTTCAAGCCTGTATAAAATCCCTGTCACATCTGTCAGAAAATCATCTGTTCTCTTTTCTCCTCACACATCCCACCCATTCCTCTTGGCTTTCCTGTTTTCTTCTTCATATTTCCCTCAGTCTTGACTTCTGTGTTAATCAATAAACTAGTCAGTACAACGCGCAAGTCACAGTAGATAGTAGTAGGACAGAAGCCCAATCACAGCATAACTGGTAAGAGAATGAGCCAGCCGGATCGGCTTCTCCAATAACTCCTGCGATAAAATGAACAGAACAGAATAAAATGGAGTTTTTGAGTGCTTTTTGAAACAAAGAAAACCAATGTGAAAAAAATTAATACAGGTAGCAATGAAAATAAATATGTACAAGGGAACATGACAGGTCATTTTCAGTCACAGTAGTAAAGATTTACAAGCACAGAAGAAGTTAATGGTGAAATGATATGAAAGGAGAAGGGACTACACTATCTGAAGTTGGAAGGGATCAGCAAGAAGGAAGAACAAATAATGGAGACACGGAAGGAGAAAGATGAGCAATAGAGTAGACTAAGAATATATGTATGAAAATGTCATAACCAAACAATTACTTTTCATGCAAACTTCAAAATACTAACTTTAAAAAAGGTCAAACATGGTACCACATGCCTGTAATCCTAGCAGTTGGGAGGTATAAACAAACAGGAGGATCAGGAGTTCAAGGTCAGCCTCAGCTGCACTGAGATTTCAAGACACCAGCATGAGGTACAGGACACCTACCTTTTTTTTAACTACATAAGATAAGAAAACGAGGAGACAATAGGCAAACAGATAGCAATGTGGCTCCAGGTGATACATAATGTGGGTCTCACAGGAAGCTCCCATTACTCCCAAAATCTGAGCAATAAAATAAATACATTAATAAAGGATTATAAGCCTTTGAAAAGATTGTAATCCTTTATTAATGATTCCACATGGATGTGGATGGACAAACAAGTGAATATGGAATGAACACAGATCTTCACTGTAAAATATACACGGATGGAAAAGAATACGTACATGTTCTCAAAGTATGACGAAACCTGAGAAACGGTTAACATCCGTGGCAACGAGACGTAACTTCACGCATTTCCCCACACCAAGAAAAGCACCTCAGCCCTCTATGAAGCTCCTGTCCAAAACACAGCTCTGGACCTAATGAAGAGCTCCAGGCAAACACAGAGAGGCAACCTACAAAACAGCTTCAGTCTTTACACACCAAAAAAAAAAAAAAAAAAAACCAAAAATCACGCAGAACAAAGACTACCCCCCCAGTTCCAGAGTACAGAAAGCTAAACCAAATATAACCTGTGACCTTGCATTGACTCTCCAACTAGAAAGAAAAAAAAACTTCTCTTTGAATTGCTATGACAAACATTACTGAGACAATATATAAAATGTTAACAATTCTCATTAGCAATTATGAATGTCAGGGTTGTTTCCCCAACTACAAAAATGGCACTGTAGCTACTAAGAAAATACTTTTGATTTTAGAAAATACAAGCTTTTAGGGGTGGAAGGACATCTGGTTACATGCAAACTGCTCTCAAACAGTAAAAACATCATGCATATCAAAAGGGGGAATAATAATGAAAGTTTAAGTTGAGGAGAGTTAGTCAAAATAGATAACCCACCATCAGGAAAGCAGTACTCTGTAGTCTACAATGTCAGAAATATTTATCTTGGACCTACAACCCTGAAATACGGCACTAGCACCATTCCCATCGACTGTTAAAGACACTCTTGCATAGCTTGTCAGGTACAAGGCTATGGTAAAGCTTTCTCAAGCTTCATGCTGCCTACCTAAATCCCACTCCCCATTCGAAGCTTAGCTCAATTACTACTTCCTTCATATTTCTTTCCACCAATACAAACCTCACCCTTGACCTTCAATTAAACAATATACATGGTCTAATTATTTTAGATGCTAATCTCACTGTTCCAGAAAGGACTAATTACTGGTCCAGGGACAAAACCAGTTCTACTTGAACTGTACTCCCTGGCACAGAGGGCTCTTAATTAGACGACAATTCCTGCTTCCTCCCTTTACTAAACTCCCTAACTGAACTTTCACTTATTCCCACACTCAGACAACTGCTTCAAATACCAGATCAAATCAGCCCTTTCTAAGCAGAGTTTGCAGTGCTGAATTCTGGAGCCCATGTCAAGAAGAGGAAAGCTTAACCATCAACTCCAGCAGCAGCTTGTGTGGCCTTACAAAGGTATATGACACCTCACAAACCTCTATCCCCTCCCTGAAAAGGCTATTGTGAAGATTAAATTAGGCAATACAGATAAAGTGCTAATTGAAGGCATATAGTAGGTGTATACTAATCATTAGCGACATGAAACTCACTGCAAGATACTGGGAGTGACATCTAGGGTAAACAGAAGACTGAGCAAGAATACAGAGAAAATGGAATTGAATACATAAAGGCAATTCAAAGCACAATGCAGCACATGATACACCTCAAAGCAACAGCTAACACCCCAGATTCCAAGTCAGATACCACATACCAAAACCACATAACACTATTACAGGAGTATAGATTTATCGTTAGAAACATGAACACACAGCATGTGGTGGCACATGCCTTTAACCCCCGCACTCTGGAGGCAGAGGCAGGGAGATCTCTGAGTTCAAGGCCAGCCTGGACTACAGGACAGCTGGGGCTATACAGAATGTGTGTCTGTGTGTGTGTGTGTGTGTGTGTGTGTGTGTGTGTGTGTGTGTGTGAGAGAGAGAGAGAGGGGGAGAGAGAGAGAGGGAAAGAGGGAGGGAGGGAGGGAGGGAGTCTAACACATCAAAGGATTCATTCCAAGAATGCAAGATTGTTCAGTATACAAGTACAGCAGTCTTGAAAATTCAAAAGAAATTTTGATTTTCACCAAGAAAAGCAATCCAACAGGGTTTAGAAGAACACTTCATTAAACTGACAGAGGGCAGATAGAGAAAGACCACAGCTTTACATCAGTGGTAACAGCTGTTTAACATAACCAATCTTGACACTCGTGTTTCAACACTATATGAAACAGACAAACAAAAACAACAGTGGCTAGAGATATGGCACAGTAGTTAATAACACTGGCTATTCTCTCAGAGAACTCTGGTTTGGTGGCAGCTCACATCTTTAACATAGTCAAATTGTATATGACAGAACAGTTATCAAGTAAGAACACAGTTACAACATTTTGTCTATTAACAAAACAAAAAGAATTTTTGCAACCTTAGAATAAGTACCAATAGCGCCAGGTGGTGTTGGCGCACGCCTTTAATCCCAGCACTCGGCAGGCAGAGGCAGGCGGATCTCTGTGAGTTCGAGACCAGCCTGGTCTACAAGAGCTAGTTCCAGGACAGTCTCCAAAGGCACAGAGAAATCCTGTCTCGAAAAACAAAAAACAAAAAAACAGAATGAGTACCAATAGCACAAGCAACAGAACTATTATAGGTAAGTAGACCTAACTATTTGTGCTTCAAGAGGTGAAAACAACATAGAATAGGAGAAAATACTTGTAAATTATAAATAATATAAATATATATAAATAAAATATAGATATAAATATAACACAAATCTACATTAAGAACTCTCAAACTCAACAATACAAAATACAACCCCCAAAATGATGTGGTGATGCATGCTTATACACCCAGCTTTTGGAGGAGAGAAAGCAAGAAGGTCAAGGTGTCCAAAGTCATCCTCAGCTACAGATCAGGTTTTAGACTAGCCTGCACTACAAGAAACCCTGTTTCAAAAACCAAAAACCAATTCATTTAAAAATGTAAAAACAAGCCAGGCATTGGTGGTGCATGCCTTTAATCCCAGCACTCAGGAAGCAGAGGCAGGCAGATCTCTGTGAGTTACAGACCAGCCTGATCTACAGAGTGAGTTCCAGGACAGCCTCCAAAACAATACAGAGAAATCCTGTCTCGAAAAACCAAAAAAAGTAAAAAAAAAGCTCAGTATGGTGGCAGACACCTTTACGCACAGAGCAGGTGAATCTCTTGTCTAAATAACAAGTAGCGCAAGTTCCAGGCCAGTCAGAGCAGCAGTGAGACCTTGTCTCAAGGGGAGGGGGGGGTCAAAGCTGGAATTTAAAAACAGAGACTAAAAATAGACATTTCTCCAAGTCAAACAGCCAATAAAGGCCATGAAAAGATGCTCAACTTCATTAGTCATCAGGGAAATGCAAATCAAAACCACAAAGGAGATGCCTTCATCCACAAAGATGCCTGCTTACCAATTAAAAAGGACACGTGTTAACAAGGGTGTTGCTAGTGAAGGGGAGAATGGCTTGACTGCACTGTACACAGTCTGGCAGTCCCTCAAAAGGTTACAGCTATCATATGACCCAGCAATTCCATTCCTAGGTAGATATTCAACAGAAGTAAAATAGCCATACAATTACTAGTACACAAACGTTAATGGCACCACATGCTTGGCATTTATGAGGCCCTGAGTTTGATTCTACCAATACAAACAAACAAAACCACATATTTACATAAGTAAAAGGTAACAAATGGAATCTACACAATGAGATGGTATTTTTCACCCATTAAAAGGAATGAAGTGCCGACAATGATGCATCATGGATAAAGCTTGGAAACGTACTAAGATATAAAAAAACACTGAAGAATTCTAGTGTATGATTCCATATTTATGAAATGCCCAAACAGGAAAATCCACTAATGAGTGGCAGGCGCTGGGAGACATACTAAACGAGGAGTGACAGCTAAATATTTGGAGTTCAGGGAGAGGGAGTATGAGTATAAGCATGTTCTGGAATTACAGAGGTGATGAATGTGTAACCCCACACACTTCATATGCATGGAAATTTGATCTCAATAGATCTACCATTAAAAAGCTGAGTCCGTGCTCACAGTCACAGACTTACTCAGGCAGGGGCAATGAGTTCAAGGCCATGATTTGGGGAGGAACAGAGAATGGTACCTTCAGAGAAATTTTAGGATAGATCAAAAGCAGGACAGCACTAAACAATCTTAGCACTGAACACGAGATGTCTCTGATTCTACAGCCACTGAAGAACCAGAAGTTTCCAATGGTTGGTTTACAACTATGGCTTGAAATGCTAACCTGCAGTAATGTAGAGAATGTTCATTTATGTCCCCCTTTTTTGTTTGTTTTTGTTTTTTTGTTTTTCGAGGCAGAGTTTTGGAGGTTGTCCTGGAACTAGCTAGCTCTTATAGACCAGGCTGATCCTGAACTCACAGAGATCCACCTGTCTCTGCCTCCTGAGTGCTGGGATTAAAGGCATGCGCCACCAACGCCTGGCCCCTTTCTATTCTTATACTTTGTGACAAGATCATGTAGCCCAGATGGCCTCGAACTTGGGTTCCCCCTGCCTCCACCTCAGAAGAGCTGAGATTACAGATGCACCCCACGGGGAATGGTACCCAGAAGGGCCTTACCCAATTAAACAAGTAACTTGCTACATGCTCACTAAGCCCTGCTTGAGGATTCACAATGAGAATGCATTTCTCTCACACCCTCTGCAGCAGTTAACAACAGGTAAAGAGATGCTAGAATGCTCCAGGCAGCACCATTTCCTCCTGCTAGCTTACATACTCATTTTTCAGGGGACAGAGACACAGGAGGAAAGTCAACAGAACACAGATGCCATCACTATAAAAACATGCAGCATTACTGCAAACTGCCCAATAAATGCTATCTGACTGCAATTCACTAAGAAACGACAGCAAAACAAGAGAACTGGCTCAGTCTTGTTTGCTGTTATACAAAATTCAATCAATTGCTGTTTGCAGAAAATATCTTCTAAGGTTCAAAGTATAAAATTCTTCAACTAGGTTTCAATCTGTTTTGAACATTCTATTTAAAATGGGAAGCTGAGTCATTGTCACATAACACTACTGCCTTACTGCTGAAAATTCAGATGTTTCTCCCTGGTTACAAGAAAGGAAATGCTAGCATTTCTGTTGCCTAGCCAACTCAACAGAGTATGCAAACGATGTTTAAAGTAAGACATCTTAAATAGAACTTTTACCTCTATTTATGTTCATGGAACTCCTCCCAAGACTGGAAGTCTGCCTCAGTTACATTTTACTCTCTCGTCAATCTCAGTTTAGCTCTCTGACAGCATGCTACTGCATACCAAATCGTCAAAAGACTGATAAATACTAAAAACCATATCCTGTTTGGTTATGGGGGGTTTTGTTTTGTTGCTTTGTTCAAATACATATTCAGTTTTCCAAAGTACTTCTCTTCACTTGCCATATCTTTTACACTGAGCATGAGCACCTTGTCTATGGCCACAATGCCAAGCTAACTTAAATACCAGGCACGATGGTTCAGATCCATAATCTCTGAGCTGAGAAGTATAAGCATAAGGACTCCAAATTTCAGGTCAAGTGGGCTTCTCACTTCTTCCTAGTGAGAAGCCCACTTGACCTGAAATTTGAATACACATTACAAACCTAACCAATGTTTCATTTTCTTACCAAGTTTATCCAACCATCACTGATCAAAGTTGAAAACAACTTTTATGTCCACCAATAAGGAAGCTATCATCAAAAACTCTTTAAAAGGTAGCAAACACAACCACTAGTTAATTTAAAGTAGACTTGTAACTTCTGTGCTCTTAATACTTGGATTTCAGTTTACGCTAAATAGCATTTCCTATAATGAAAGAAACACTAACTAGGTCAGCATAAAGGTGCAAGTGCTGAATAATACTACAGAAAATTCCTTTAAGATGGTCAAGGAGAACATCTGCAAGAATATGCTGAGAAGACATCCATCACCACTGGTAAGACATTTCAGCCAAGAAGATTTAACCTCTATCTGATCATTTAGAAGAGATCAGACAAACCCAAACTGAATTATGCAAAACAACTAGTCAAAAAATTGCATTGTCACAAAAAGGATAGCAAGGTAGCTTCAGAGACAAAACAGCTAATGCAACCCTGGATCAAGAAATGGTGGAAAAGAGGGGACCAAGAGGAGAGGAGGGAGGGGAAACTGTGGTCAGTATGTATAATTAACAACAACAAAATGTTATTTAAATAAAATAATTAAAAAAAGAAATGGTGGAAAGAAAATTCACCATGACACTTGAAAATAAATGAATATGAACCAAACCATAGTATAAACATTCTATGTTTGATCATTTGACTGTTATGTATAAGATCCTCTTTACTGTATAATACATAATGCTGTATTTTGGGGTTAGAGTGTAATGAAAAAATAATTATGAAAAGTAGGAGTATCTGCTACCCTAGTTTTGGTACTTTGCTTAAGGTCTCAAAAGACTTTTTGTTAAGATTAACTTTATTTTTAATTATGTGTGTATGTGCACGTATGAGTGCAATTATCCATGGATTCTAGAAAAGGCTAGCAGATCCCCCAGAGCTGGAGTTACAAGTGATTGTGAGTCAGTCAACTCAGGTTCTAAGAACTGAACTTGAATAGAATTTGGATCCTCTGCAAGAGCAACAAGAGCTCTTAATTGCCTAGTCATCTCTCTAGTCCTCAAATGATTTCTTTAATGAAAACTAGGTGGACTTTACCTTGATTTGGACTAAGATTAGTCCAGACTGAATGAAATACATGTAACACATTCCATTTTAGTATTTCCAATCATGGGCAATACTTTTGGGTTGTCATAAAATGAAATTGTAAAAGACTTTATGCCAAGCAGGGCGTTGGTGGTACATGCCTTTAATCCCAGCACTCGGGAGACAGAGGCAGGAGGATCTCTGTGAGTTCCAGGCCAGCCTCCAAAACAATACAGAGAAACCCTGTCTCAAAAAACAAAAAAGACTTTATGCCTTTTAAATTATACTTTCAGACATATTTGACACACCAAAATTCTAAAGACATTATAAACTATTCTTTTTATGATGTTCATGTTTCAGTTTTAAGCTAAGCCCACCATCTGTATTTACTTATTCTAAGCAGCTAGTTTACCATGTAATCTCCAAATTAAGAAAGAGGCCTAGCTTACAAGCCACATCAGAGCAAGCAACAGAAAAGCCTAACAAAACCAGAATGATTTTTCACCTAAGCAACAGAAAATCAGTGGCAACAATAGATAACCTCTAGAGAGACGTATACCCAGGCCTTCTCGTGTTGTCTTGGGCTCTGTGACATAGCATCTATTCCAGACATTCATGGTTCAATTGAAAGTGTCCCAGGTTAGACGCTATATGGTTTACAGCACCTTTAATATTCTCTATGCAATGGCCTTTAATGGCTGGTTTGGGAGCAGGGATCACTTTCACAAATTATGTTAACATCTTCCTACACAATATATCTAAATTACAGAAATCACTAGAATGGGCATGAGATACATTTAGATAAATGTTTTTTTCTGTCCAAATAGCAGAAATGTACATTATATTCTATCTAATGTTCAGTGAAAACACTAGAATTGGAGTGAGAAGGCCTGTTAGAGGCCTAGCTCTATCATTGGAGACTATCTCTCAATCAGAATTTTCTCACTTGAAAAGTAGTAAGATACCAGCTGATACCTTAAGATCCAGCTCTGAATATTCACTAACTCTGTAACTATAGCCTCGAAATATACTTTCAAAACTCTAATCATTGGGGACTGGAAGGATAGCTGGCAGTTAAGAGCACTGGCTACTTTTCTAGAGGACCCAGGGTGGATTCCCAGCACCCACACGGCAGCTCACAACCATCTCTAACACCATTTCCTGGGAATCCAATTACCTCTTCTGGTTTCCATGCATACCAGGGACCAATGTGTGCAGACGTCTGTGCAGGCAAAACACCCATAACCCTAAAAACAAAACAAAACAAAACAAAACAACAAAAAAAAAACCAACTTTTTAAATTGTCTTTTATCAACTGAGTTGTACTAGTTAATGGAGGGTTTCTGTTTCCCCTCTAAACTGGTGATTGTAACTTACCATTGTTTCTCCTCACATAAATTTCTATTTCACTTGGAGGCTGGGTCAATCTCTCATTTCCCCTAAATGGAGAACTCCCCTCACAACTAACCTGCTTTGAAATCCCAGGTTCCACTTCCTTGGTATCCCATTCTCTCACCTCTCTCTACCACCACTTACATGCGGGTCTTCATCAACTCTTACCTAGAGAACCATGCCCATAACCATACCTGGTCACAATTCCTCGGCTAGAAGAGTTTCCTGTCACATTGGTATCCTACCAGAAGGCAAGCGGGGGCCCCTTACACCATCTAAACATTATGTAGAAGTTCTTAGCCTGACATTCAAACCTCTCCACATCACATGCCTTAAGACAGTTTGATTAGCTAGTTGCTATTTCTGCTAGACCAAATTCCTGTGTGCTTACTGGATTCTGAGTCTTTACGTCTACTGTTCTAATATCCTCTCTGCAGGCCAAAATGAATTTGGTTCCTAAATCCCACTCCAGTAGTAATCACCCTGGTCTAGACACTATAGCTCCCTCTTTTGAATGTACACGGTACTGACAGAGTGAGACAATTCTCAAAAACAAAAATAAATTTTAAAAACTAGCTAACCTAATGATTAGCTAAATATATTCCTTGTACCATTTTTGCTTAACTGCCACCAGACACCAGGCATGTCTTGGTTAGGATTTGCCACTTGTCTCAGGAAAGCAGAATGGCAACACAACCCTGGCACACACAGAACAGAGCTTCCACACTGGAGACACACATACTAGATTTACTGAGCTTCCAAGATGCTTATATGATGCACCATTTATATACTTAGAACTTTTCATGTTCAAAACCTGAACCAAGATCTCCAGAGATGCCTCCCATCCCTACCTTCCATCCCCATGGATCTTTGTCAGAATCTGAAAACACTCTGATCATTACAGAGTAGGACGTACTCCTGGTAGATGCTGGGCATCCTACATTACAAAAGACAGTCCTCAAAGAGTGAACTAGCTGGTGCAAAATATAAGCAGGGTCCATGGTGAGAAACTCCAAGATAAACATATTGCATGCAGTTGTGGGTTCTACATAAAAAAACTAATAATTTCAATTTTTCAAAGAGAAGCCCCTTACCTTCAGCATTAAGGCTGATGACTCCCGCAAAGACTAGTATAAGACCTTCTATAGTTACTTAACCTCTTTGTACCTGAAACCTCTTATATGTAAAGCTAAGAACACCTAATCCACCCAACCTCTCAAGGGTGAGGAGGCATGCAAAGTCTTTGGATGGGTACAGCAGGCAGATGATGAACAGTTGGTAAGTTTACCAACCTAGAAAATGCTCAGTTTACTAGGGTGTACTACCTGCCATGACTTCCTGAGCAGGGTACTAATAAGTAAAGACAGATACTTCTTTTTCTTGGGAAAAAAGGAGCATGTGTTCATCTAATCTAATTACCTGTTTCCCTACTCTAAGCACCTTAACTGGTCCCTTCTTAATGGACACTCTGCTTTAAAATTACATTATTTTTCTTTTCATATATTATGATCAACTGAACTGCCTCAAGTACATGAGTGGAAAGTCATCCCCTTTTGACTCCTATATCAACTACGCTGTATTACTGTATTTACGCACATATTATATAGTTTCCCTACCAGATTGTACATGCCCTCTTTCGACACTGACAGCACTGGATTCTTTTTTATGTAACCCAAGGGGCCTAACAGACCTGGGTAACTGGAAGGACCAAGCCTCTCATTTCATAGATTAGACACAGAAAGGCCAAGTGACTTGCCAAGAGTCAAGGTCACTTTAATGGCAGAGCTGGAATTCAAACTCTGACACAAGGCCAACAAGCCAATAGAACAGATTCCAAGTTCTGCCCAATCATAAGTGAAAATCATGCTTGTATTTCAATGTTTACCTAAGTTTTAGGTACCCTCATGGACACAAGACCTATGTGGATGTCTGACAAAATAAAACTGGAAGGAGAAAATGACCCCAAACCTACAGTTCCTAAAATTACACCTTAATAATTCAATCTATTTTGTTTGGCTCTATATCTTATTTCTTTCCTAGTTTTTGACAACATAACTTGTTTAACCATATAGCTGACAGTTATTTAGCCACTGAAAACAGCTTTAATGTCCCTTTAAATGATTCCATAATTATTTAGAGTTCCAGAAAACCTCTCACTGGGTAAGCCAATACTGTTCCTTTGCCAATAGAACAGATTCTTTAACAGTCACCCCAACAGATTAACAAATTCAAAGAGCTAGAAATTTGGAACAATTCTACATGGTGAAAAGTATTTGTGCAATTACAAGTGTGTTAATAACCACAACATAAGTCTAGAACTTCCAATAAACAAACATAAGCCATATTAAGACCTAAAACAAATGAAGCTGTCTAGATTGTATTAATCTTCAAGTTTCTCTGAGTCTAAATATGATGCAAAACAGTGAATAGGAAAGGAAAAGCCCGTTTTAAAATGGATCTGAAAAGGACTTAAGTATAGTGCAATTCCCTGATGTTGAAGCAATTACAGCTCAATAAAACTAAACGTTTTCCAGAAATGCATCACTTGGGGGTGGGGGACAAAAAACAACCCTCCTCTTGGCGATAGTATTTGATGCTTCAGGTACCAGTGCTTACCATCACTTACTGAAAACAATTTTTAATTACTTTCCCAGTTGATAAAAACAACACACGATGAGCACAGACTAAAATGTTTCAAAGGAAAACAAAACGCAGTTTACGATTGATGAAGTTCAAGGACAAAACTCTTTCCAATGCAACAGAATATGCCTGACTACAATGTGCAGAAACAGAGAGCAAAAAATGGGAGCACATAGTATCTTTTTATAAAGGCAACAATTTAGCTACAAAGTAATAACGGGGAAGCCAAAACAGTTTGACAGCCCGCCATAAGGGCCGCCTCAATCATGAGTCACACAATGCCTGCAACCATTTACAATAGTAATTAATGCACAAGTCCCCTAATTAAATTCTAAAAGGGTGAGAATGCTTTAACTAAGTTTACAAGAACTGCCTTTTGCTTTTCTTTTTAAGAACGAACACACTCGTAATTACGCATCTCCCTGCAATGCCCCCCCCCATGCATCATCCCCTGAGGCCGTTTCTCCCGAATGTCTGTTCCCTGCGTGCGAAAGCAAATGACACGGGATGGGGGGGTGGAGGGGGAGAAGTCTGTAAACCCAGGAAGGGCGAAGCAGAGGGGAAACACACGATTATAAAGGGGGCGGGAGACTGGAGGCTCGCCCATCTTACCTGCTAAGATTTCTCTCTACGTCTTTGGTAGCTTTAGCTTCCAATTCTCTGAAATAAGGAACAAAAACAAACAAACAAAAAAAAAAAAAGAAACGGGGGAGGGGATGCGCGTGAAAACCGAGCTTCTGCGGCAGAGCGCCCGCGCGGTGGGGGAGGGGCGGGGCTGCGGGCTGCAGCGCTGCGGGGCCTCCGAGCCCAGGACGGTCGAGCCCAGAGCCGCAGCCCGCGCGGGGTCGAAGCTTCCCGGGCCGCCCGTGGCCTCCCACCCAGGCCCGCGCTCCCGGGGACTGCCCCGAGCCGCCGCCCCGCAGCCCGAAGGGTCCTCGGGCAGTGCCGTCCGCTGGCTCCGGGCCCCGGGCGAGACTCCCCTCCGGTCCGCTCACCTCATGTGTGTAAAGTGCACGAGCGCGTGGGGCGCGGGGAACGAGGCTCGCGAGCCTCAAGCCCTCCGCAGCGCCACGGGGACAAGCCCGAGCCGCTGCACCAGCGCCATTTTCTACACCGACCCGCTGCCGCCGCCGCCGCCGCCACCGCTGCCGCCGCAGGCCCCAGACCGGAAGTGAATGCCCCACTCGCAACCCCTTCCGGGGGCGCGGTAGCCCTGGGGGGCCCCCAAGATGGAGGCCCTAGCAACTAGGCCTGCTGGACAGAGCAGACGCTTGGCAACCGCCCGGCGCTGCCGGGACCTCGCCGGAGCTGTCGGGGAACTCCGAGGCTCCCCGCGAGCGTCTTCGGGCCCGGCCAGCGACAGACCTTTGTCGCCTAGGCCGCCCTGGGTTTGACTCCGGTCCTCCCCCTCCTTTACTGCGACACAAGTTTCCTTCCCCTCTGCCCGGCCCCTCCCTCACAGAAACACGCCTTAAAAAAAAAATCCACCAAACCGCAAATTCCACCCTTGCCGCTGCCAGAGGAGCCCGCGCCGTTTTTAAATTCACCCACATCTAATTACTTTTGACCTTGAGCCAGATTATTTAACCTCTCTGCTTGTGCCTCGCCTCCTCAGGTGAAAAATGCATACCTGAGGCCCGCTGTGCGGTTTCAATACGAGTTTACGCCTCAAAATTTTACACACCCTTGACTCAGCAATTCCACTTTCACTCGATTTCTGCTCAAATTAATCATTTTGGGTATCATTTTTAAGTATTTCATCATCAAGATAATAACTCACAGCACTGGAAAGGCTGAAAACTGTAACCAGCCACAAAGTCCGACGATATGAGATAGCATTAAAAGCAGCCGCTTGCAAGTGCATGAAAAGATGGAGTGGGAAATACCGGCCTAGGGACTTCGTTACGATGAAAGAATGAAAAGGCAGATTCCAGACTAGTTCTCAGAAAAATATGTGAACACCCAATTGTGGGTACTGTAGGATAAATACCTGTAAAGTATATAAATCTACATATAGATACAATAAGATGCAGCAATATAATACATGAAGATGCAATCATTACAATAATTGTAAAAAAAAAACAAGGTAGACACATACCTGAATGTAAATACAATAGATACATAACTTCTAGGTAGATGAAGCAATATAATACATAAAGACATAACTATAATGCACATAGATACATATATTCTTGTATGTTCAGTACATACAGGGCTTCATGTAATCTGCAAATTTCTCCTCTACTTAAAATCTGTTCCCTTTTACTTTCTCAGAAAACTCACTCTTCAGATTACTTCCTTTTGCTCTTTACTATCCTAAGTCCTTCAAATAGCTTAGAACTGCTCCAGTCTCTCCCATGAAATAGGCTGTGTGACTGATTCTGCTCTGGGAGAAGTATGTATTATAATAAGCTATGAATGAATGAATGAGTGCCCAGAAAGGAATTAAAATATGAACCAAAATGTTAATTGCTGTTATACAATTTTCTTCTTTTAGTGTTTTTAATTTTATGAGCCTATAAACATTTTTTGAAAAAAAAATTACAAAGTATGAAGATGTAATTTTTACATTTTAATTTTTTTTTGAGATCGGGTCTTACTATGTAGCCTAGCCAGCCTAGAACTCTATGTAGGCCAGACTGGCCTCAAACTCACAGAGATCTGCCTGTCTCTGTCTCCTGAATGTTAGTGTTCTGCTATATATCCCCAGCCTCAAATTTAAGTAGGACCTATCCTGGTTAGTTTCTTTGTTAAACTGCCACAAGCGAGAATCTTCTGGGAAGAGGAGCCCCAACAGAGAAAATGCCCCCATCAAACTGCCTGTAGGCAGGTCTGTGGGCATCTTTTTTTCTTTTTCTTTCTTCTTTCTTTTTAATTTTCTGTGGGCATTTCCTATAGGCATTGTTTTGATTAATGATTGATGTGGAGCGGCTCAGCTCAACTGACGGTGGTACCACCCCTGGGCAAGCTATCCCAGGTTGTATATGAATATAGGCTGGGGCGGGGTTGGGGGGTGACACATACCTTTAACCCCAGTACTTGGGAGGCAGAGGCAGGTAGAACTCAGTTCGAGGCCGGCCTGATCTACAAGGTGAGTTCTGGGATAGCCAGAGCTATTACACAGAGGAACCATGGTGGGAGGGAGTGGGGAGTAGGTTACAAGCCATGGGGAGCAAGCCAGTAAGCAGCATCCTCCATGGCTCTGCATCAGCTCCTGCCTCCACGTTCCTGCCTCGAGTTCCTGTTCTGACTTCCCTATATGATGGACTGTAAACTGTAAGCTGAAGTAGACCCTCTCCTCCCCAAGCTGCTTGCCATTCCAGCGTTCACCACAGTAATAGAAAGCAAGCTAGGACAGGGCCTTTCCTGTGTTTACTTGCATTTCTTTCTGTTCAGTTCCTGTGGTTGCTTCAACATGAATTTTCTCCACTCTCTCTTCCTTGCCTTACTGAGAAGGCTAAATGACTAGACTAATAACTCACAAATTATTTATTTGGAAAGTGAGGATTAATTCATCCTCTTTATCAAAAACCACAATGGGGGCTGCAGAAACAGCTCAATAGTTAAGAGCACTTGGCGCTCTTCCAGAGGACCCAAGTTCCATTTCCCAACACCCACATGGTGGTTCACAACTGTCTGTAATTCCATCCAATATCCTCTCCAGGCACCAGGCACATATGTGGTGCACACACATATACACAGATAAAACACTCATACACATAATTTATTTTTTGCAATGCTGAGCATAGCAAAAGTATATGCTAAGTAGCAATATACCACTGAGTTACATCCCCAATAATTGTTTTCAAATTTGGAAAGTCTCCACAGTAATAAGTAGAAAGAACTTGGACACATGAACATGGATAACCTTTCCTGGAAAGAAAGAAAGAATGGAAAGAGTGTATTTACATCACTTTATTATAATTTCTTCAGTACTTAATGTGTGCTATCCCAAACTATTCTAAGTACTTTACAGATACTAATTAGTCACTAATTGCTGTCTTTGTACAGCCTAATGAAGTAGGAGTATTACACCCCCTTTGCCAACAGGCATGATAAACTTTCCCAAAAATCATGTAAATAATGGATGATTAAGATTTTGTATATATTATATATATATAAAACGTTTGGCTCCAAAGCCTCCTCCTAACCACTAAATTGCAGATCTTAACTGCATTAGACCTTGCATCCTATTTGATGATAAATGCTTTATAAATACAAGCCCTTGGTGTCTCAAAATGGTGATTATAGATAATATAATCTACTATATAATCATTCTACCAAATATAATCACTTTCAATATGTACATATATGTATACACACATACATATGCTGTAAAAGAGAAACAGTAACTAAAAGGAAGTAAAATGTCACTCTGCTTGCAAATGCTCTGAAAACTCCATGTAGGAACTATGTCCCACACAAAGACTGACATAGCAGGGTCTAGTCAATTACACCTTTAAAATTGAAATTACGCTGCACACACCATTGCTCTAGAATAGACAACTTCTGAGCAAACAGAAAACAATTATCTTCTTAGTTTTTTTCTTCCTCTCTTTTCTCATTGACACTCCCTAGTATACCCTGAAAACTCCCAACCCCTTTCTTTCTTCTTTGTCCTCATGGTGCTATACTTTACACAAAATATGATTCACCCGTTTAAAGTGAAAACCCTTATGCATTATGACAAATATATTCACATAACCACAACCACAATCAATATAAATGAGTTCTATCACTCAAGAAAGTCCCCTCGTGCCTCTCCTCAGTCTGTTTCCACAGTCCTCTCCCATACACCGGTCCCCTAAAACTACGTCTCCAGTTTACATCACCTTAAGTCAGCATGCTCGTTCTAGAAGGTCGTATAAATGGAGTCGCATAGTATATACCCTTTTCTGTCTGGCTTCTTTAGCTGAACAAACCTAAGATTCATTTACATTGTTGTATTACCAAATTTGTTTCCTTTTTGGGGTACTATTCTATTGAATAGATTTACCACAGCTTGTTTGTTCATCCTCCTGTAGATTAGTTGTTTTCAGTTTTGGGGGGCTATTATTATTCAGTGGACTTTTTTTTTTGGTTTTTTGAGACAGAGTTTCACTGTGTAGCCCCTGGCTGTCCTGGTACTCACTCTGTAGACCAAGCTGGCCTCAAACTCACAGAGATCCACCTGCCTCTGACTCCCGAATGCTAGAATTAAAGGCGTGCGCCACCGACAAATGCCCTGCACTGGTGGACGTTTGTGGGGCAATTTTATCTGAATTGAAACATTCCATCCTGGAGGGAGGAAGGAAACTCCTCAAGCCCATAAGGCTCATAACTTTTCTCTCCAAGGTTTTCTAGCAGCAAGAAACAATTGATGGGGAGAAAAGACTCTAACCAAAGGAATTTCGTGTGGTCATTCTGGGAGCTTCCAGGTGCAACTTTCCCTACTGGTTGTCCAGGCCTGGGTGAGTTTTTCAGTGATGTTACCCCTGCTCCTGTAACTCCTCACCCACATTCCTGTAAGTAACCCAGTAAACTTGGCTCATCAAGTTGACCTTCTGTGGCGCTATGACTTTGGTCTGTGGAAGATGCCCCATCTGGGATGAGTAGACATGTATCTGCATTTCCCCGAGAGAAGTTAGCAACAACACTGGGCATGTTTCCATTTCTCTTACATAAATACCTAGAGCTGTAGTTTAAGTTATAAATGCCCTCGGAAGGCCACGTGGTAAAGACGTTCCCCCAGCATGGCACTACTGGGAGATGGTGGAGTCTTTAGGAGCATAGTAAGAGCGCCTCAATTGTTTGTGGGTGTGTCCTTGACAGGGTTAGTGGGAACCCCTGTTCCCTTTTTCTTTGCCTTCTCAGCCACAAGGTGTTTCTGTTCTACCTTGTACTCTGCAGTAGTATCCTCTGAACCACAAGCTCATAAGCAATGGGATCAACTGATCACGGACTCGACCCTCCAAAATGGTGAACTGGAAAAAACAACAACAAAACCCTTTTCTTATTCTAAGTAGATTATCTCAGGTATTTGTTACAGTAAGAAAGCTGACTATCACACCTCTAGATTAGATTAGAATTGCTGCATCCCAGAATACATGCATATTTAATTGTATGAGAAACAGCCAGATGTTACCAAAATAATCTGTGCCCACTTGCATTCCCAAGTGGGTGAAGGGTCATGGTTTCTCGGTCTCCAGCAGTGCCCATGGTCGTTCTTTTTGTAGTGTGTTGGGACAATTCCCATACAGCAGCCTGGATGCTTATTTTCAATAAAAACACCATCATCATCTTACTATCCATCTTAAAATAATGCAAAGGCAGTCAGGCAGTGGCGGTACAAGCCTTTGATCCCAGCAATTGGGAGACAGAGGTAGGCAGATCTCTGGAAGTTCAAGGTCAGCCTGGTCTACTGAGTGAGTTCTAGTGAAACCCTGTTTTGAAATAAAATAATAATAACAATAACGCAAAGGTGTTGAGAGCTCTTGGCTCCACGTCTAATATCTTTACCATGGTCCAATGCTAGCAGTAGCCATGACCTTCTGTCACCTCCCTTGTTCATCTTGTTTCAAGCATTCAGTCTTTCATTTTCTAAAAGGCTCCGGTCTCTCTGTTCCAGAAAGCCTGCATTATCTCCATCTCTTCACTTTCCTTCACTCACTTTGATGCTCCTAAGCGCGTACTCCAAAGCTATTCTGGACTTGCCATAGCATTAATCACATTTGTAAAGAAACGTCTATGCCATCTGTTTATTCCTTGAGTCTCCTGATTCTCTGTAAAGTTTGGGAGAGCAAGGCACACGTCTACCCTGTTCCTCAAATATCCACATGTAGCAGAATGCCTACATATTAGGCCCTTTGTAATGCTTGCTAATGAAGGAATGATCTTCCTACCCTTTGCTTATCTTCTTCATCTAAATATCCTTATTGCTTCCAGAGTGGTTTCCCTAGCAAGTAAATCGGATGCACTCCCGCTGCTGCTAAATGCTCTTGAATGACTTGAAGGCTAAACATTCTTGAATAGCTCCATTCTATACAAGGCCATCTGAAATCCATCATATAGCATAAAATGCCTTCAAGAGCCCACCCTGCCCCGTTTCTCAGAGTCCCTAATTCATGATCAGCAACATTGAACTACAGCCAGTTTATTGTGTCTTTCAGGGGCTCTGTGACTTGAACATGCTCTTCCCTGTGAATGGGAGTCCTTTCCTCCCCATTGTGTCTACCTCACAAATCCCACTTCAAAGCTGAGTTCAAATGCTGTCTCTTTTGCAAACCTTCCCTGAGGTTCTCTGACTCTCATCGGAATACAGACATGAGTCAAGTGGGAAGAGTAATTGGCACCATTCTGTTACTGAAGTGTGAGCCCAGCCCTCTAAAGAACTGGAGCATCCAGGGTTGGAACCTCACATACTTTCATGAGACAACTTACTGTATCCAGCCACCGCTGACACATCAGGTCCACCGCACTTGCTGTATTGCCAGTGGTTAGCTTAGTGCTTGGGAGGCCCAAATGTTTAACCAAAGGTATTTGTAGACTAAAGAAGAACAAATGTCACCTTCTCTTCCTTAATGTGTGTCAAGGAGCATCATCCTTCTGCCAGTCAGTTGTCTGTCACCATCAGGGTTACTGGCAGGAACAGGATTCCTCTTGACCTCCCCTTGGTTTCTTCAACTGCTATTTTGCTTTGTATTACACATGCCAACAGTATTTTTTTTCACTAATAATATGGCTTGCCACCAGACCCACCAGGCATCTTCATGGCTTTAGTGAGCATCAAATGGGTACCTCCTCTTTTGACTAGGTCCCTCAGACAGTTACAGCCAAAGTCATAGTGCTGCTCCCTCCTTTCTCTGGTAATGTCCTTTGTCTTGTCATCCAGGCTACCCTCTCCTACTCCCAATTTACAGGTTTTGGCAGAGAAGTGCTGTGTTAAGTGTTTTACATTAGTGATGTTTTTGCCTCCTGACCAAGTTGAAGATAATTTGAACATTAAAATGCATTATGATAGTAAAGGATTATAGCAACATAATAGGAAATTATGTCTATAAATAGATAAGTATATTCATAAAATCTATTCACGTATTCAAAGTTTGATGATTCCAACAAAGAGGATTAACTAAAATGATATTTCCCCTCCCTCCAAAAACAAGCAAAAAAATATCAGACAAAATTATGAGATAACGGTTTTAAGAGCAGTAAACATCAAGCAATGGAGACAGTGATCTGTGAGAGACTGGAAACAAATGACACAAATTCTACAGCCACTTTAGAGTAGCATTGGAGGACCAGCCACACTGTGCCAGTGGTGCAAGAAGGGTACCCAATCAGATTGGCCTCTGAATTCAGAGTTCAGAGTCTGTGGGAGCAATACAACTAGTGCTCACAGATTAGAGCAGTGGTTCTCAACCCTCCTAATGCTGCAACCCTTTAATACAGTTCCTCATGTTGTGGTGACTCCCAACCATAAAATTATTTTCGTTGCTACTTCTTAACTATAATTTTGTTACTGTTATGAATCATAATGTAAGTATCTGTGTTTTCCAATGGTCTTAGGTGATGCCTATGAAAGGCCCTTTGATCTCCAGAGAGGTCATGACCTACATGTTGAGAACCCCTGGGCTAGAGTACAGGTAAGAGAGAACTAGATAGATGGTCCACAGACTCGATGACGGTCATGCTAAGAACATGTATGCCAGGAGACATCTCGAAACTTGGGGGTAAAAACCGCTCAAAGGCCAGAACAAAAAAGATGTATGCTCACAGAGAGCATGGAATAGTCAGGGAAGAATATACTAATTGGCCCAGGGAAAAGTGTAATGGAGAACCAGCAAGAGGATTCTGCAGACAAATGTGCTGGACTCCCACAGACAGTGCTCTGACCTCCACACGAATGCTGAGACTTGTTATGTTTCCCCATCCCCAAATAAGTAAACAAATAAGTGGCCAGATGGTACAGTAGGTTAAGTCTGAAACCCAGAGTTTGATCTGACTGAGTTGTCTTCAGTCTTCCATATGTGTGTTATGGCACATGAGGTGTGGGGGGAGGTCACAGTCACACTCATAATACATAAGAAAATAAACCCATACATGTAACAAGAATTTTTAAATATATAATGGAGCAGATCCTCAGTGCACCAAGGAAGAAGCTCCAATGCATGGTTTGTGGAAGACTGAAGGACAAAGGAATCGATGAAATATTTGAAGATGCAACAGTATTTTTTCACCTAATTTGAGGAAATGCAGAGCCATAGTTCCTGCCTCCTTCAGTTCCCTGCAATGGCAGACGGTAATCTGGAATTGTTCTGTTTTTTGTTAATGAACGAGGATGAAGAATGTTCCAATGGTTTCTTACTTCCAGGAAATAGCAACAAGGTGGCACCTGGGAATGCAGGAAGCAGTCCTAGCCAAACCTTCAATCGTCTTCACCTTGAAATTTCCAAGCTCCAGAACTATGAGAAACAAAATTGTGCCTCTTACAAAGAAAAATAAAATGAATCAATGAATCAATGAAACCCAACCAAGGCATAGAAACTGTGAGTTTTACATAAAAGGGTGGTGTGCATCAGCAAGGAGTTGACTGCTGACGTGCACAGCATGGAGGAATTTCAGGGTTCTCACAGTGACAGGATCCAGGATACACTGGGAGGAGGGGTCGACAAAGACTGGATGATTCAAACCATAAAGTTTCAGAAAACATAAGTTATTCCGTAGTGACAGAAAAGCCATCAGTGGTTGCCTACAAATAGGAAGAGTGTGGGAAAGGATGAGAAGGAAGGATGGCAGGAAAGAAAAGGGGGAAATGCTGGGAGATGACAGATAGATTTGCTATCGTGGTTGTGGTGACGGTTTCACAGCTGTAGACATATGTCAAAACTCATCAAATTATGCACTTTTAATATGTGAATCAATAAAGCTGTTTCAAAAAGACTCTGATGAGAAACAGGGTGTTTACATAATTTTAAAATATCTCCCACAAATTGCTTATAAACTAAAAGGGAAAAAATGCCATCTCAATGAACTGATCAAACTTAGCATCACTGGGTCCAGCACACATGAGTCTAGCATCCCAGGGACATGCAAAGAGAAAAATGTAACATCACTCCTGTGTCTTTCACGATGTACAAGTTGAATCTGATCATGAAAAGCTCACACAAATCTCATACAAATTAAACTTTCCAAGAGCAAGTTGGTGGTTTTTAGAGTGCCAAGATTTTAAATAGTAAGAGAAGATGAAGGAACTGTTGCTGACCGAAGAAGACCAAAGCTAGGCTTGGTGAAGCAGGCCTAAAATCCTAACTACTTGGGAGATTGCTACAGAGGAGGATAGAGTATTGAAGGCCAGCAATTTAGGGATTTTTTTTCAAAGTAGGGCTTCTCCATCCTGGAACTCACCTTATAGATGAGGCTGGCCTTGAATTCACAGAGATCTGCTTCCTTTTGCTTCTAGAGTGTTGGGATTAAAGGCATGTGCTACCACCACCAGGCTAGGGAATTTTTTAGGTTGGGGTGTAACTCAGTGGCAAAGCATTTGCCTAACATGAGTAAAGCCCTTGGTTTCTACAGCCAGTACAAGGGAGTAGGAGGTGGAGAGGAGAAAGGAAACATTAAAAAGCAATGTTTGATTGTAAACTGGGTCCTCTGTATGAATTTGCAATTGTAAGGCTAAAAGAGGTGTTAATTTCTTGACTTTGGTAGTTGTAGAGAGACCAACTATAACTTTCCAACTTTCAGGAAATAAAATGGGACTCTACCCCAAAGCAATGAAGCATGCATTTGGATATATTTCTAGATGGTCAGCAATGTATTTCCTTTGATTCAGGGAGAAAGAGCTCTTTGTGGTACTTCAAACTTTTCTGTTAGCTTGCAATTATTCTAAAATTTCTTCTGCTTACACATTTGTTGATGTATTTGAAACATTGGTGGCAGAGACTCATAGAAATAGGATATTTGGTCAAACATAGTATTATCAGTTTGTTGAGGGAATTGAACTATCTCAGATCTTCTCCGGCCACTAGAAACACACCTGTCTTTTTTCTTCTTTCCCATTATGGGGAGTGCTTGTCAATCCATTCTCTTACTTTATGTTTTGCTCTGCCACAACCATATTTTACTCAGATTTTCATGTCTTCACAACAAGCTCTTTATTCAACTTATATTGTGTGTGTATTTATAAATAATCTAAATTTCTCTATTTTGCCTTTAAAATTATGATATTAAAGCAGCTGCCTCTTTGTCTATGATATGGATTGTACATTTTAATTAATTAATTAATTATTTACTTTTTACTTTTAGTTAGTAAACTTTATATTTAAGTAAACTTTAAACTTTTTTTCAATGTTTTAAATGATTGTCCTGGGAATTGAACGCTAGATGTTAGGCATGCTAAGCAAATAGTCAGCCACTGAGCTACGTACAGTCAATGTTTTTAAACTTTGTGTTGTCTGCCTTTTAACTTGGTCTAGATACTTTAATATTCTGTAGTTATTTTAAGTTGTACTTTGTGTGTGTGTGTGTGTGTGTTTTGAGGTTTTACTTTTAAAGTTATCACCCAATTCAAGATGGTAGGGAGGCTATCTCTATTTTCTCTTTGTTCCCATGCATGAGTGTGTGCATGTGAGTATAAATGTCCACAGAGGGCAGAGAAGGTCATCAGATCCCCTAGATCTGGAATTACAGGTGGTTATGAGACATTTGATGCTGGTTCTTGGAGCTGAGCTCTGTCTACCGTAGGAGCAGTACACACTCTTAACTGCTGAGCCATCTTTCTTGTGCTAGGTATGAAAACTTTAAGACTGGGGCTTCATGGGAGTTCGGCTAGTCACTGGGATGAGTATCCGAAGGAGATTATTGGATCTTTTCCTTCCTTCTTTCTCTTGAAAAAGTTTTGTGTATGTATGTATGAGCATGTGTGCGTGTTCATGTGAGTATGGGTGTTTACAAAAATATATTCGTGTATGTATGTTGTTGAGATAATAAAATTCAACCGGGTGGTGGTGACACAACACATTTAATCCCAACTCTCAGGAGGCAGAGGCAAGAGGATCTCTGAAAGTTCAAGACCGGCCTGGTCTACAAATCCAGTTCCAAGTCTCAAAAAAAAAGATAATAAAACTCCACAAATGTATTTATTTGGTTCCATCTATATAGGAATCACAGCTGGATTCTTCATGAAAAATAAGCTGATCTTAAATTGATGGAGAAATTCAATGTATAAACATTAACTCAAGTTGAATCAGAGATGAAAACTAATAACTACAAAACTCCTAGAAGAAAACTTAGACCTTTACCATCTTGGGCTCATAAATCTTTATGATCCCATGCTTGGCAATAATTCCTTAGATGTGACACTAAAAAGCACAAGCAACAACACTGAAAAGGTAAATTGGGCATCATCTAAAGTAGACAGTGAATGTATCAAAGGAAATACTAATAAAGTGAAAACATAGTATTATGGGAGAAAATATTTGCAAATCATGCTTTTGGTAAGGGACTAGCATGTGGAAAATAAAAGAGGAATTTGTACAACACAGTAGCAAAAAGACACATAACTCCAAAGTTTTAAATGTACAAAGAAGCTATGTGGTGTTTCTGCAGGGAAGATGTAACATCAAAAGATGTTCAGTACCTTGGGCAAAGATGGAAGGCCGTAGAGTCATCATGGAAATACAGACCAAAACCACAGCAGAATTTCATTTTGCATCACTAGGACAGTAGTAGTGAAAAAAGACAGTTAACAGCTAGTGAAGACAAGAATGTGAGGAAATTAGGATCTACCAACGGGAATGGCAGCTCTATAAAAAGCCCAAACTGAATTTTCATTGGAGCTACCAATGACAGGTGTGTGCCCAAGAGAAAGGAAAATGTGTGCCAACTCAAAAACATGCACACAAATGTGTATTGCACTTTTCTTTCTAGCAGTCAGAAAGGAGTACAGATAACTCAAATGTCCATCAGCTGAGAAACGCAAACGGGAAGCATATCTGTTCAATAAGGTTATCTGCCATAAAAACCAGTAGACAACTGGTCTATACCATCATGAGGATAAAACTTGGGAACATTTTGCTAAGTGAAAGAAAGCCAAACAGGAAAGATTACATTGCTATTACTTGATTCCATTTACACGGATTGTTCTGAACAAGCAAATCCTTAGAGACAGGAAGCAAATTAATGGTTATCTAGGTTTGGGGTAGGAGACTAGAAGATTATGGGGTGATGGCAGTGATGATGTTCTCAAATTGTGCTTATGGTCCTATGAATATCTCTAAGCCCATTGCATTGCATACTTTTAAATGCGTGAATTTTTAGGGTCTGTGGATTATATTTCAATAAAGCTAGTGCCAGAAATGGCAACCAAACATTGCGGCATTGTTTAGTGGGATGCTGGGTTGCTGTGGTATGATCTGAAAGGTTTAACAGAGCTGTGTTGGTAAGAAGGCAGAAAGATTGCTTGAATAGAGATAGGCGTGATGGCACATGGCGCTAGTCTCTGCACCCAGAAGCCTAAAGCAGGAGGATTTCAAGTTTCAGGCCAGCATGAGCTATGTGTGAGACCTATCTCAAAACAAACAAGCAAACAAACAAAACCACATGCATACACTTTCACCAACCATAGGTAACTAGGCTAGCAGAGGAGAGGGAGAGGGGCCGTTACTAGAGGACATAAAAGATTTAAGTTTCTTACCTGTGTTTTACATTTATTCTTTTATTTTGTATGCATGTGTGTGGGCACACACATGCCATGGTGCAAGTGCAGAGATCAGAGAACATTTCTGAGAGATGGCTTCTCTCTTTCTACCACATGGCTTAATTGCTGGCCATTCAGACTATCAGTGTGTACCCTGACTCCTCACTAAACCTTCATACCGGCTCAAGATTGGAGCTTCCTTATAGAAGAGTGAGAGAGTGTGCAGGGGTAGATGAATGTTGGATGATGATGATGCAGGCAGGAGCAGTGCCATCTTCTGTAAGTCAGACAGATGGACAAACAATGGACAGGAGGATCTGTTTAGATGTCAGTTACTCAATGCACAGCAGTTTGTTTCTTCTTGTTTGTCTTAATAAGGAAAGAAAGCAGCAAATGAGATAGCAGGCCCTGGCTTTGAAAGAGGAAAGTTAGGAGAGCTGGGCAGGGTTGAGACAGATGCAATGAAGCCTCAGCTTCAGTAAGGAAATGGATTGTGTGGGGGCCAGTGAGCAAGAGCTGTTCCGGAGCGATCTGCTCCTGAGTCATCCGAGGCAGGCCAGACAACCCCAAATGCTTTCAGTGTTACTCATTCGTTTTGGCTTTGAGCCTTTCACTCTCTGGACACCTTCCGCTGGACTGACTGCCTTTGGCATCCTTCCTCCCAGAACTGAATGTTCTTCCCTAGTGGGGGCTGACTCAAGTCCACTTCCCTGGTTCTATACCATAAACATTCATTAATTCAACCTGAGATGGCTGCAGCACATCTCCATGATTTCCTTGCATCAGAACAGTAAAAGGTCAAAAACAAAAGCAAAACCAGAGAAATCTGATAGCCCAGGGATGATAGCGGACAGTGGTTTGTTAAGACATTACACCAAGATGTTTAGCATAATAGCTGGTGGACAGTGGACAACATACAGAGGAATAGGGTCAGGGACCCGGGGCTGGCATCCTTAGATATGATATTTGCTGGCATCTTATTGGTTTAAGCCAGCCAGATAGGCAAGGGGGAGCAGTCACTCACCATAGCTGAGCACAGGCACAGAGCACCCTCACTATGATGATCCAGACCAATTGGAGCTCCAAACATCAAGAGAAAGAGATGAATGCAGGGGAACCCTCAGGGCTATGGCTGCCACCCAGCACTGGTATTGTTGCTGCGCCAAGTATCTAGGCACAGTTAGCACAGGGCGCCTGGCAGCAAGGGGTGGGGTGGCGTGTGGAAGGAACAACATAGCCTTTGCCTCAGATCTGGATTTAGAACCTGCTTCAGCTGCTAAATTTCCTGGGCCACACTAGCTTCCAACTTGTGCCTAAGCCTCTCCGAGTTTTAGTTTCCTCACCTGAAAAATGCAAGACCATAAAACCCGTCCCTGAGGGCTGGCTATCAAAAACAGGGCTGGCTCTTCAGCCCACCTCCGAGCTTCTGTACTTGTTAGCAACCCCTCTGCAAGCCCCCAGCACAGTGGCACAGTGGGTACAGTGGAATGTCTTCCGGCTACCCTTCTGGTCTCTGCCAGTATCTTTCTTCTTGGAAACACCCAGGATTAGTGTCCCTCGTCTGTGCACCCATGGATTTTCTCAACTCTACATGCTTCCTCCCAGGACTCACTTGTCACATATGAACTCTTCACCTGGCCACCTGCCCCCTTGTCTGTGTAGTCCCCAGTTCACAACACATTCCCACCAGGTGCTCAACAAACACATGTTGAGGGGGTGAGGTTTAAAATCCAGTGATGTCTAACTCTCACTTCCCAAGCCTCACTGACTTGGAGGTGAAAATGAAACATTAACTCTTATCTGGCCTGTACTCTCTCTGCCAGCTCTTAGGTGCTCTTAAACTCTCTCTAGAGACTGGGGCCAGTTCAAAGAAGACAGTACACTCTGCAGAGAGAATATGGCTTCTATAGTCTTGACTCTGTAACTTGCCCTTTCTGTGCCTCAGCTTACTCATCTACGGAATGAGTCATACGGTTACCATGGAGATTAAACAAGTGGCTGGCACAGTGCTTCTAACAGCTCCTGGAACATAGTAAACACTGTACAGGAACTTGCTCTTAGCACACTACTCTGGCTATGGTGAGTTAGCCCAATTATGTTAGTTACTTTTCCCATTGCTGTGACAAAATACCCAACACAAGTAACTCAAAGGAGGAAGGGTTTACTTTGTCTCACATTTCAGGTGATATCAGTCCAGGATGCTGGGGAAAGTGAGGTGACTGGAGAGTCTGGGGGCATCCTCATCATTTTGGTAGCTTGTAGCTGGTCACATTGTGGTGGCAGACAGGAAGCAGAGAGCTCAGATCAGAAGCAGGCTGGCCTCTACCCTTTAAAGGCCTGTCCTTGTGACATATCTCTGCCAGACATATCTCCTGCTCCCAAAGTTTCCATGGCCTCCCCAAAGAGCACCAGAAGAGCAGAGCAAGCATTCAAACAGCTGAGCCTGGGCACATTTCAGACTCAAACTTCGAAGCTGATGGTACCACGAAGGTCACTGAATTCAATCTGGTGGAATCCAGACAACCTCTTTGTATGAGTTAGGTGGCCATCAGTCACAGTTTGCAACTACTAAACCATGGGTCTTCATGCTTTAGAATTATTGTATTTTATTCATAGCAAAATTTAATTATAGAAAAGGCACACAATGAGCTCTGTGTGTGTATGTGTGTGATTGTGTGCATGTGTAGGCACATGTGTGTGTACATATGTATGGAATCCAGAGATCAACAATGAATGTCCTCAATCATTCTTTACACTGTTGTTTTGAGTCAGGGTCTCTCAGTGGAGCCTGGGGATTGCCAGTTCAGCCACTGTGACTGGCTAGTCATCCCCAGGGACACAACAGTGCTGAGATTACAGGTATACCAGGAGAGATTTTATGTGGGTACTGGGGTCCAACTCAGGTACTCATGCTTGAGCAGCAAACACTTTTACCTGCAGAGTTGCCCCCTGAACTTCCCACCCTTTGCCCTTCAATGCAGCCATGAGGTCAATGAGGAGCTTGTGGGTTCTGTTGGGGATCTGCGGACTGGCCCAAAGCTGTATCTCAGTCTAGATCCCAGGTGCTGCTGTTGTGGGCCCATGGACCACGCTTCACCTTATCAGATTCTAACCAGTGGGGGATTTCTCTTTCTCACAAATCTGTGCAATGAGGCAAAGAGACAAACAAGCATACTAACACAGGATCCAAAGAAGGCTAGTAAAAGGGAATGTAGGGCTGGCAAGGCGGCTCCCAGGGATAAAGCACTGGCTGTCCAAGCCTAATGACCTGAGTTCTATCCATGGAAAGATGTTGGAAGGAGAAAATGGACTCCTAAAAGTTATCCTCTGACTTCTACACATATATAGTGGCATGTGCATACTTACATTCACACACAAATATCATATGTGAATACACATATGAAATAACAAATTCTAAAACACTCTTTAAAAGAGACATATAAAGTTGGCCAGGCATAAGTAATTTTCCTTCATCATTTTAACATGACATCTGTGATCTCCATGACCTCAGAATGACTGCTTAAACTCCAGCCATCAAGCCCATGACTAGAGAAGAAAGGAGAGATGGGTAAAAGCAAGAACAAGTTCTGAGTGTTCCACCCATTTAATACCACAGTGCACTTTATGCCCCAGTACATGAAACAAAGCCTGCTCACCTCCCAATGCTCAAAGAAGGACAAGCGAATGTTTAACTTGGCTCAGTTTGCTCCATACACAATGACAAAGAATAAGAAAAATAGACATTAGGCAAGCAACTATTAAAATCAGGCACAGCCTGTGCTCATGCCTAGAACCAAGCACATGCCACCTGTCATTATGATAGGGTCATTAATACAGCATCGCCCCATTTCTAATGCTCAGGCTCCAATGCTGGAGCGGTAGAGGATTATTTGAACGCTGGTCCCAGAATCAACCCTCATTTCCAGCCCATCATATTCAAGCTAAACTCTTCTTCAGGAAGCCTCTTAAGCCCTGGTGCCGCAGTTCTTCCTTCCCTCACCCATCAGCTGCCACCCTGCTGGGGAAGGCACTCTTGGGCAAAGCAGCTTAATTTAAAAAAATCAAGGGGTGGAGGTTTGTGACATGACCAAGTCAGCCTGTCAGCTCAATCACCAGAGGCAGAGGCAGGCAGATCTCTGAGTTCCAGGCCAGGCAGGCAACACAGGAGACTTTTTTTTTTTAAGATGGGGCCTCAACAAGTACTTTTGCTTGAGGCACCAGAGAAGCAAACTTGCATATCCACAATGATAGCTATAGCAGCAGAAGCTTCTGGAATCCTTTTTGAATAACACAAGCATTCCTGAAAGCACAGCCATACTATGAAAAGACAGAATGGAGAAAAAGAATGAACAAGTTGCCCACGCCGTGTAACCCATGCTTAAGCCTTCGGTTTGGAATTCTGATTTCCTCAATTCCATAGATTCAGTTACACTGGGCTGCTGAAATTTGCTGCTACAGCTTCAGGGATGAGAATCCTTGGCATGGAACCTACCCAAGAGCCTCAGTTTCCTTATCTACAAAAGTGGAAAGACAGTTGCCCTGAGGATGGGATTGAACAGGATGCCTGTAGAGGGTTCAGCACAGGATCAGGGCAAGAGGCAGTGTGTGTTGGGGGTTGGGGTGGGTATGGGGTGCTGCAGGATAGGTCTACTCAGTCATTAGTGGACCGAATGAGCTAAATGTCCTTGAGGAAGGTCACAGCTATTATGCTTGGTCACTACGTTTCAGATCACTATCTGGATCCATGTGTTGGTATTTGGAAGATAAGTGGCTTGGCCGCTGTCGTCCCCACCAGGGCAAGAAGCCAAAGCTAAGCTGTGAGCATCCGGCTACACTCCAAACGCCCAACATGAGATCATTTCTTTGTGAGGCTGCCTGCTTCCCAACAGAAGGTGGGATAAAAGGTGGGGTGGGCCATTTGTTCTCCCTGGATCTGCCTGTTTCTAACCTTGAAGCTCTTTTCCCTCAGCTTTCCCTCCACCTCCCTCTGACCTATGGTCCACCATAAATAATGTTTTGAAAACAAAACTGGAAATGAAAATTCCAGCTTTATTTTCTCTCCCCTTCCTTCCTTTCCCCACTCCCTCCCTTCTTACCATTTTGAGACAGGGTCTCCATGTGTAGCCCTGGTTAGCCTGGAACTTGCTTGTAATCCAGGCTAGATCTGGACTTCTAGTGGTCATTCTGCCTCTGCCTCCCATGTGCTGGGGGGTTCCAGGCAGGTGACACCATGTTTGGCTATTCACTGACTTCCACTTCCTGCCTTGTCAACAGAACCTCTTCAAGTAAGAAAACTCAAAGAGCCTCTTTACCTCTGGGATGAAGGGAGGAATGAATCCACCAGGAAACAGGTATCTGGAGAAATGACGGTGCTAGGTGGTGACTGTTTCTCTGATTATCTTTTCAGACCATTACTATTCTATGGGAGCTACAGTTGGCAACATTATCAGTTTGCCACAGGTTAGGTAAAGATTTGGCTCAAATCTTAGACCAAATCTAAGACGTTTGACAAATAGCTTAAAGCAAATGCCTGCAACCTACAACAGCCTTGGTAAATACTAGTTTTCTCCCGGGTTCTTCCTCAGACCAGCTCCTGGCTAGGTGTGAATGGCTAGGGCTAACAGCATCTTAAACAAAGGATGTCAATTTCAGTATCCTTAGTTAACATTTATGTTTTTTTTAAAGTGCATCAGGTGCATAGACTGTAAAAGAGCACAGGTCCTAAAGAAGGAGTTGTTTAGGAGAAAACATGCAAGGATACAGGCTAAATCAATTCACTGACCAGGGGCCAGGAAGAGAAGGCCAGGAATGGTGGGGGCAATTAAAAGAGACTTCAGTCTGAGCATGGTGGCATATGCCTTTAATCCCAGCACTTGAGAGGCAGAGGGAGGCAGATCTTTACAAGTTTAAGGCCAGCATGGTCTCCATAGTGATTTCCTTTACAGTCAGGGCTATACTGAGAGACCCTGTCTCAAAAAAAAAAAAAAAAAAAAAAGGACGTTAGTTTAACCATTATATCTTAAGTCTTTAAAGAAAGATATATGTATGTAATTAAAATAAGTTTTTCCTTTTATTTTCACATTTTATTTATTTATATTTTTATATTTATTTATATTTTATATTTACTATTTGTTTATATTTATGTGTGTATATCAGTACATGAGCACAAGTCCCTAAAACAACAAATTATTTTATTTAGCATTTTAAAGCATTTGGCAAGTTATTTGTGCAATTTAAAAAAGGAAGAAGGTGGCAGGGAAGGGACCATTCTGTCTGCTTTGCTTCTTTAGGGGAAGGCAGAGTGGGGGCGTGAACCCAGGTCTTGGGTATGTACTTCTCCGCTGCATTGCATTCTCCAGCCTTCTTTGGCTATTGGGACTCTACATGGATTCTTTTGCATGAAAAAGAGCCACAAGACCTTCTTCTTCAGTCCGGTTAGCTCAAAGCTTAAAGTCACGCAAATCTTCACCTTTCTAGGTCTATTCCGGATGTGCTAGTCATTTTTTTTGTCAACTTGATACAAGCTGGGGTCATCTGGAAAGAGAGAACCTCAGATTGACCGCCAGGCAAATCTGTGGGGGCGCTTTCTTAGTTCATGATTGATGTGCAAGGGTTCAACCCAATGTGAGCTGTGCTACTCACAGGCAGGTGGTCCTGGGGTGTATAAAAAAACAGGCTGAGCAAGCTATGTAGAGCAAGTCACTAGGCAGCCATTCCTTCATGGTTTCTGCTTCCATTTCTGCTTCCAGGTTCCTTCCCTGACTTCCTTCATGAGGGACTGAGCAGGATATGTAAGCCAAATAAACCTTTTTCTCCTCGAGTTGTTTTTGGTTAGTTTTGTCACAGCACTAGGAAATCAAACTAAAACACCAGGTCTCCAGTAACCACCAGGCAGTCCCTCCTTGGAGACTGTAACTTGGGAATTAAAAAATGGGAGCTATGTAGGTCACAGAATGGGTGCCAATTGAGAAGAATGGCAGCAAGACTAGCTGGGTCTTGGCAGTCAGGTTTAACTCATGTCACCTACCTAAGACCTTTTCTCTCTTGGAACACACTGGAAAGATTTTATTTACGTAATCAAACATAGCCTTCAAGGAAATCCATTTGGTTTAGGGCTTTGTACAGTCAAAACAGCAAGGAGCTTGGTAACATAGTTTAGCTGGTAGAATGCTTACCTAGCATGTACAGAGCACTGGGTTTGATCTCCAACACTGTATAAAAACAGGTGTGGTGTCCCACACATTTCTGATCCCAAGACTTAGGAGATGGAAAGAGGAGGACAGAAGTTCAAGGTCATCCTTGATTATGCAGTGAGTTTCAGGCTGCATGATATTTTATTTTTTTAAAGACAGCATCTGATTATGTAGTTCTGGCCATTCTTAGAAGATTTTGTTTGAAGGCCACAGATTGGGAACTTTTTGGCTAAATCATTTCCTATACTTGACCATCTTCTCATTCTCCCCTCAAAGCCTTTTCTTCATGGCAGCATCAGCATCTAGCCCACATGGTAAGTGTACTTGCTCATCCTGTTCACTGTCTGCTCCTCCACCGATCTGTGAGCTTGGGAAAGGCGGCTGTTTTATCTGTTCTGTTCATTGCTGTACACCCAGCAACCAGAAGAGTATTCAATAGAAAAGCCCTGAACAAGTGAATGAACAAATAGTACTAATTTTCTCTGGGCCCACAAAGAACATCTGGAGTGAGAGGAAGAATCTGTGTCACTATATATATATATATATATATATATATATATATCTTATTCTGATTAATTAATTATCTTTGTGTCTGCACATACACACGTGCCACAAGGACAACTTCAGGTGTTGGTACCTGTCTTCTACTATCTTTGAGATAGGTCTCTCACCATTCACTTCAACATATGCCAGGCAAGCTGATCAGTGAACTCCCAGGGATGCTCCTGTCTCCTCCCATCTTGTAGAAGCACTTGGATAGATGTATGCTAGCATGTCTGACTTTATGTGAGTTCTGGGGACCACGACTCAGGTCCTTACATATGTGCAGCAAATACTTTAATCACAGATCCATCTTCCAGCTCCTATTTTACATATTTTAAAGGGAAGGAATCGATTTGGTGGTCAAGTTAGTCTTGAACTCCTTGACATAAGCAATTCTTCTGCCTCAGATGCATGTCTCCTTGCTAGTCAGGACAATGTGAATATTTTGTCTTCCAGATTCAGATGCTCCTACTCTGACCACATCTACACCATGTATCCACTCACAGCACGGTCCTGACCCTCATCCTAAAGACTATCCCTTTCTTCACTGAGTCCAGAGTGCTTTTTGAAGTACCTCATCCTTGTCTTGTCACTTAGGAATAACATTTACAATCTCTTAAAAACTTGCTTGGATGCCAGGTCCCCATCGGGGCCTTATTCCCAAGTTACATGTTTATACTTAAAATGTACCTGGGCGTTTTTAAGGCCAGAAGACTTACTTTCAACTGGCCTAGATGCCATAAGGAACCCTGACATAGAGTTGACAACAAATCTCACTTGCTCCAGTGGCTCGGCTCTCTGAGGTTCACAAGGAGAAGGCAGCCATAGGAGATTGATGGCTTCACTTCTTCATTCCACAGTGTCCAAGGATATGGGACTAATATATCTTCTTTCTATACTGAGGATTGAACTCAAGGCCTTGGGAATGCTATGCAAATGCCCCATCACTGAGCTACACATCCAGTCCTCAAGGCTGGCACATCATGAAGCTCTCTTCAACGTTTATCATAAGTCCTTATCTGACTTCTCTCTGGACCTTGCTGGGTTGAGTTTGTTCACTGCATGTGTGTACTTGTTACTTGTGTAAGTGGACAGAAGCAACTCTCAATTCCAGGACAGAGAACATCATGGATGGTGAAGTCAGGGTGTTACTTGTGTAAGTGGACAGAAGCAACTCTCAATTCCAGGACAGAGAACATCATGTATGGTGAAGTCAGGGTGGCAGTTCTTGAGGCAGGCGGTCATGTTGCATTCAAAGTCAGGAGGCAGAAGAAAATAGATGCTGGTACTCAGCTTGTTTTCTCCTCTTCATTCTGTCTGGAACTTGAATGAATGGGATGGTGCCACTGCAATGGACGACCTTCCCATCTCAGTTAGCCCAATCAAGAAACCCTCTCACAGACATGCCCAGAGGCTAATCTTTGAGGAGACTTGTCTGAGTGATAGCCTAATCACCATCAAACCACCATTAGTTGTCTCAAGAATAGCATTCTCTGGTTGTCCAAGATCGGGATTTCTTAATCCGTCACTGACACAGACAATGAAACCTTATTGGGTTTGTGTCAGGCTCCATAGTGTCCCTGTTTCCCCGGAGCTGAGGATCACTGAATGCCTCAAGTGGCTCTACAGTGATGGAGAGGTGGTAGGAGAAGTATTGAAGAAACAACAGCATGCCCCTCACACTTTCTCCTTAAACAGTTATTTGGAATATGTGTAAACTCGTGTCTGAGGAAGGTGCTACTAGAGAGAGGAGAAAAAAAAGATGTGTTCAAGAAAGCTGAATGGTCTATAGTGGTATAGCTTCTTAGATTGCTGTGCCCAGAGCATTAGGTAATAGGCTAGTGAGTCTTAACTGAAATTACACTAAATATGCCATAGTCAGCCGGGCGGTGGTGGTGCACACCTTTAATCCCAGCACTCAGGAGGCAGAGGTAGGCGGATCTCTATGAGTTCGAGACCAGCCTGGTCTATAAGAGCTAGTTTCAGGACAGCCTCCAAAGCCACAGAGAACCCCTATCTCAAAAAAACCAAGACCATAGTCAAATGGTAAAAGAATAAATTTGACGTCCTCATTTTTTTGTTTTTGTGACAGGGTCTCACACTGTAGCCTAAGCTGGCCTGGGACTCATTATGTAGCCCAGCATGCCCTGAACCTATCAGCAATCCTGCTGCCTCAGCCTCCAAAATGTTGAGATACCAGGCATGAGTGCCACATGGGGCTGGCTTCATCCTTCAGTTATTCCATCATTCCCACTCCATTGATCTCTGGCTGCATCCATCTTCTTGGAGGTAGAGATAAGATGGCAAACTGAGGCACTTGAGAACTCTTGCATCAAGCAGGGAGGACGGACAGGAGAATACAAGCATTAAACAGTTAGGCCTGGAGTATGTGACAGTGGTAGAGAGTTGGCTTAGCATGCATGGGACTCAAGCTGGATCTCCAGCAAAACGAAACACAACATAACCCATCCTCAGCAGCACTAACAATAAAACCACAGGCAATGACATGAAAAGGTGACGGTGAGGACGAGGAGGATGGCTCAGCTGGTAGCGTGCCAGCTGCACAAGCATGAGTCCCAGAAGCCGTGCAAAAATGCCAGGTGTGGCGGTCCACACCTGTAATCTCAGACTGCGGAGGACCAGAGAGGCAGATTCCAGTTTAGCCTCCTTGGTGAGCTCCAGACTAAGCAGACACTCAAAGGAGGCAGATAAGAGTCCTGAAGATGATACACAAGGTCATCCTCTGGCCTACACACATTCGTGCATGTGTGAGTGTGCTCCCCAACACGCACAGCACATGCACATGCACGCATACATTAAAATTCATATGAAGAAAGCTAATCACGTAGATGCTCTAGCTTTTGGTGACGATCTGCTCCCCACCGCCCTCCAGTACTTCAGGCAGAGCCAGGAGATCCCTTCTCTAGGCTAGCAGGAGGTCCCGAGGCAGTGGAGCACGGAGCAGGGCTAAAAGCACCACACTAGGACAGGATGCCAAGTGTAGAAGGCAGCTTCTGGCAAACAGAATAAGCAGCTTGCCACAAGACACAGAGCTGGTCCATGGAATGCTGAGAGCTGGGCCTGCTTACAACAAAATGAAGGCTGTTAATCACCATGCTGTATACTGCTTCCATATGGGCACCCCATTGCTGTCCCCATTTTACAGATGAGAAGATGGAGGCTCAGGGCAGAATCTTATTAAGGCTATTGAGTCTAGGAGACAAATCAGAATGTAGGTAGATCTAAGAGATTTTGCTGTTTACCACAACCTCACACCACCCCTGCAGGGGCCTGTGCAGGAGCCTCCACCACATTGCTGTGTCTAGTAGTTTACCCCATCTCTCTTAAGGCTACAGCTGCTTAAGAGAGAAGACCAGGTCTATTCAGCTCTGTTTCTTTGGTCCTAGAACAGTTTTGACGGTTAACACATGATGCAGATGTTTGCTGCATGAACTAAATAACAGATAGCTGGACGAATGAATGACTGAACCACAGCTAGGGAAGCTTCCAGATCCAAGGTATGGCCTGCGGTTAGGAGGATTTGAAAATATTCTTAGCAAACCAGAGCTTGTGCCTGAGCCTGTCCTCAGGCTCGGTAACAAAGCCCTCCAAAAGGAAGAAAGAAAGAAAATGGGGCGTAGCAAGGATTCCAGACTGGATTCCATGACGTCACCTGAAGTTGGATGTCTGCATTCGTAAACAAAGGCTCTTGTGACATGGCCCCTGGCCAGCCTAGCCACTCAGCTTACATGGGGGAGGCGGCTGAAGAGAGCAGCCCCCATGTTGGCCTCCACCCTGTATTCAGCCTCTGTATTTAGCAGGTATCTCCTCCAAGGGAAAACCAGGACAGGAAATCATGTTGCCATGGAGACCAGAGAGGCCTTTCCAGACAGAGGGGAAAATAAACACACTCTAGTTGGACTTAACCCCCACCAAGCCACAGTGGCCTCATCTCCTAGCCAGTGAGGCCTTGGTTTCCTCCAGAAACTTCTAGTGGCCTCTCCTCCAAGTGCCCTCGACATCAAGGGCTGAGTGGTTACTTGGCCCAAGCAGGGTCCCTGGGGCAACACCAGTCTGGGGATGGAGGAAGAAGCCATTTTGTACTTTAACTTCAGACCTCCTCAGACTCTCTCTCACAGCTGGCAACTGAATTCTGACAATGACTAAACATTTAATCGTGTCTGCAGTATGCCAGATTCTACCTACTTTAGATTTATTAACTCATTCAGTCCTCATGGCAGTCATTATTATGATACTCCTTTTACGAGTGAGGAAACAGACCCCCCCCCAGAGCCTTAGCGGTCCTCCTAAGGTCATAAGATAATTAGTAGAGGCACCAGAATCTAAGGCACTTTAACAATGTTCAAACTACAGATTCATCGTGCAGTATGACTCCCATTGTTTGATGGTTCACGACCTTGGAAGATTGTTATGGGGTTAAATTCAATGTGCATTTATTGCATATCTACTGTATAACAGGCACTATACTAAGCATGGAACATTATCAAAGGAAAGAGACAAAGACGATGCCAGCTTTCAGTACAGAAAGAGGGGACCCTTGTGGAAATCTCCCGGTAGGAACAAGTTGGCTCCTTGGGAAAAGAGAAGAAAAGCCAGAGGAGCCGAAGAAGCAAAGGCTTGATCACATAGGAGCAAGGGAGATTAATTTCTAGTTGGCAGGGGTGGGGTTTGTTCCACCTCTGACTCAGCAAGCACTGAAAAAAGACAGGTTTGTGCACACTGCCAGTATGCCCACCATGGACCAGGGGCTAGCCCCTTTCAGGATCAGTGCCAAAATGTACCCACCAGGATATTTGTCTTTTTAAAATCATTATTTTTTTGGTTAACACATAAAGCAATGGGTTTCCTCTTGGCTGGTGAAAGCAGTTCATTAGGGCAGGTCCTTGGCAATATCCTCTCTGGCCCCTTCCTGTTTCACTTCCTGTTTCCTGGTCAGCCAGCACATGAAGTGCTTCTATTACAAGGTCCAGCTGCTGTGAGCTGAGTTCTTCCATCATGCCCTCCCCGCCCTGGTGAAGGTGTGGTGGTCTGAATGAGGGTATCCCCATAGCCTCGGGCATTTGAACCTTTCTTCCCCAGCTGGTGGTGCTGTTTGGGAAGACTGTAGGCTTGCTGGAGGATATGTCATTGGCTTTGAGAGTTTGAAGACTAGCACCAATCCCCGTTCATTCTGTTTTAAGCTTGTGGCTCAAGATGTGAGCTCTCAGCATCTTGTGCATACCACCATGCCTGCTGCCTGCTGCCATGCTTCTCCATCATGATGGACTCTTCTCCCAAGTCCAAATAAACCCTTGCTTCCCTAAGTTGCCTTGGTCATGGTGCTTTCTCATAGGAAGAGAAAAGTAATTAATACAGGAGGTGGCAGAGCCAGGCTGCGAACTGGAGCCTCCAGAATCTTAGTTCTCAGCACTATGCCCCTCTTTTTTCTCTTTTCTTTTTTGAGACAGGGTTTCTCTGTGCAACAGCCCTGGCTGTCCTAGAACTCACTCTGTAGACCAGGTTGGCCTTGAACTCACTGAGATCTGCCTGCTTCTGACTCCTGAGTGCTGGGACTAAAGGCCCTGATACTATACCCTTTTCTTGGGGTGAAGGTATATGCCAGATGTTGGAGAGATGGAAGAGTGACTCTCACATGGAACCTTATCCCATCTGCTACTTCACTCAGCATAAAACTTCAGGTGGAGCTGGGAAATTCCACTACTTTATAGTGTTTGGGCTGGACACATAGACTCCTTGACCTCTGCTATGCAGCAGTTTCCACTGAGATTAAAACCTTCCATCTAAAGGGGAAGCTCGTTAAGACCGAGTGGAGGTGGAACACTCCTTCCTGAAGGGAAGCTTCTTAAAACTAGGAGTATACAACTCGAAATAGCTTCAGGAAGCCCCTGAAACTGACCAGATTCACTAAGACCCTCCCCTGAGTTTATATAAACTGTAAGGAGGGTTGAGAGACACTCTAAGAGCAACCAAGCTTTCTGGAAGAGGCTCAGGAGTAACGGAGCTACTTGGAAAGGATGCTATCTGTGGTGGTTTGAATAGGAATGGTCCCCACAGGTTCGTACATTTGAGAGCTTGGTCATCAGGGAGTGGCACTACTTGAGAGGGACTAGGAGGTACGGACTTATGGGAGTAGATGTGGCCTTGTTGGAGGAAGCGCATCACTGGTGGTGGCCTTTGGGGTTTCAAAAGCCCAAGCCAGTCCCAATGTCTCTCTTCCTCCCACCTGAAGATCCAGATGAGAATTCCCAACCACTTCTCCAGCACTGTGTCTGCCTGTGTGGCACCACGCTCCCCTGTCATGATGATGGACTAAACCTCTAAAACGGTAAGCAAGCACCAATTAAACTATTTCTTTTATAAAAGCTGCCTTGGTCACAGTGTCTCTTCATAACAATAGAGCCCTGACTGAGACACTAAACAGCTGTAGAGCTACCTGCAGGTTGCGCGGTACACTTCAGGTTTCTAGCTTTTGCAAGCTGTTATCCACATCGAGGTGTGCTTTGGCGATGCAGTAGTCTTTGAGTCATTTATGCTCCTTTAAGTAAACCATCACCTATATTACTGTAAATAATGCCAAGAAAACTATTGGTCACAAAGTGTCTTGGTGGTGTTGATACTTTGGTCTGTCAGCTGTTTCCCACCTGTCTCCCCAGGAATAGTATCATATAACAACCTCAGATCCAGGCCGCCCCCCACCGCAGCACTTAAGAGCATAGAGCTTTGGAGCCTCCAGAAATCACAGCGTGACTTCAGTCAAACTCATCAATGTCCCTGTGCCTCAGTTTCTGCTTGGCATGTAAAGGTTATCAGGAGGGATTAAACTTAATGAAACACATATGGAACACTTAGTGGATAGTATAATCCCTGTGCCTTGGGAATCTGAGAGCTATTGGTTTTGACAAATAGGAGCCCTCGAGGAGATGGTGGGAAGGAGGAGCGGTGCAGATTTGACATACATTCTGCACCCTCATAACTGTGGGTACTACCCACTTTAAAGGTGCCTCTGCTTGCCAGGTGGTGGTGGTGGCGGCGGTGGCGGTGGCCCACGCCTTTAATCCCAGCACTCAGAAGACAGGCAGGCAGAGTTCTGTGAGTCTGAGGCCAGCCTGGTCTACAAAGTGAGCTCCGTGATGACCAAGTTTATACAGAGAAACCCTGTCTTGCACCTCAGTCTCTGACAGATGCCACTGCTCCTCCTCTTGGCTGCTAGAGCCTAGTACTGCTACAAGAGCCCAGTGTTCTTAGTCTCGGGTCCTTTTGGCTTTCTGTCAGTTCATCCTCTCTTTGGAAAAACTTCTTCCACAGAGTGTTCCTTACATGACCAAATCTGTCCTGCTGGGGTCTGTGTGGAGCACTTCTCACTGACATTAATTACCCAGGCACAGCTGGGAGACTCCATGTGTTCTGCCCAGCCTTCCCAAACTACAACTCAGTTCCTTTCCACAGCATCTATAGTTGAGTGTCCCATCAAAACATGTCACCGTCCAATTCCCCAAAAGGAAGGGGGAGGGGCAAATTAAATATTTCCATATGTATACTAATAGAAGATAACCTGTCTCATTAATAGAAGAAAATTGTAGGTTCCAGAACAGGAATCTAAAAATCCATTTATTTTCCCAGGCTCTGGGGAACAAACCCAGCAAGCTACACAAAGGCAATGACATGGTATGAGCTTAGAGTGTGGGAAGCTCAGGGCTCATTCCCTAGTACCAAACATAGAACAGAACTCCAGTGTCTTCCAGTATTTCATCGGGTGTATGAACCACAGTTGGCCATGGAGTATTAGAAAGCTTAGATTTTACAACAGTAAATTGAGCTTTGGGTGATCTATTAATGAATCACTGCTATATAACGAATTACCCCAGAATTCAGTAGCTTAAGACATTAAACATGCATCATTCCACTTTCTCCCAAGGTTGCAGCAGGGGTATTGATCAGGCCTATGGTCTCATCTAGCTCAGGTCAGGGAAGATCCTCTTCCAGCCTCACTCATGATCCTTGGCAGACCTGCTTTCAGGATACCAGTGGTAGCTTCTTCCTCTGCACCTTGATGCATGGGCCTCTCCATAGACAACAGAGAAACAGAGGGATTGACTCAGACAGTCAGTAAGAGGGGGCACCCAAGGTGGAAGCCAGAGTCTTCTTATCACCATGTTTTGGCAGGTTCAATTTATGAGAAGTGTCTCACTCTCTACATTCAAAGGGGGAGAGACTCTATAGGGGCATGGAGAGCAGAAAATAATCACTAGTGGAGATATGTCCTGTGTGGTGGTATATACCTTAATCCCAATACTCAGGAGGCAGGCAAGTCTCTATGAGTTCAAAGTCAGCCCAGTCTACACAGTAAGACTTTGCCTGAAAAACAGATAAACAAAAAGGTTGGGTATAGTGACATACATCTTTAATCTCAGCACTCTGGAGGCAGAGGCAGGTGGACCTCTGTGAGTTTGAGGCCAGCCAGGTCTATATAGCAACTTCCAGGACAGTCAGGGCTCTATAGAGAAATCTTGTCTCAAAAAAAGAAAACAATCACTCAAAGTTCCTGTCACAGAAAGCTAATCACAAAGTGGATGTGAAGGGGGACAATGGAGGAGGAACCAGCAATCTAAAACAAGAGCTGTTAGCAAGGTTTTCATTAATTCAACAAATGTGTGTGGAGTACCTGCTTGCAACCCTGGCATCATGTCTGTGTATTAGCAATAACATGGTCAGCAAAATAAAAAAGTCCCAAGCCTCCTTGATGTTGGCAGTCTGGCAGAGACAAGCTAAAACCACCCAAAAGCTAAAAGCATAAAAAACAAAGCAGTGCCCTCATAGTTCACAGGTGATTTACAGGTAGATCCCACTGTCTGTGACTGTTGGATGTTGGTGAATAAGAGGAAGGGAGGATTTGAGGCTCAAGCTCCGAAGGTCAGGGCTGGGCAGCTGGTGGACTCCAGTGCTTTTCTTCTCAGAAAGGAAGCTGGAAGGAAACTATATCTAGTGAAGAGCAATAAGCCCTGGAGTCTGCTATGTTGAATTTAAGGAATGCACATGGCACAGGCCCAGCATTCCAATTACTTAGGAGGCAGAGGGAAAAGGACCACAAGTGTAAGACTTGCCTGACCTACAGAGAGAGTTCAAGACCAGCCTGGACAACTCAGTGAGACCCTAACTTAAAAAAGAAAAAAGAACAAAACCCCCTGAAAAACAACAAAACAACAAATAAACAAACCCCAAGGCTGGGCATAGTATCATACACCTTTAATCCCAGCACTCAGAAGGTGGCAACAGGCAAATCTCTATAAGTTCAAATCCAGCCAGGTCTATGGAGTGAGTTCTAGGTCAGCCAGGCTATACAGTAAGACCTTGCCTCAATAAACAAACAAACAAAGCTATTTGTTTAAAGGTCTGGAGATGTAGCTCAGTGGCAGGGTGCTTACCTAGCATGTGCAAGGTCCTGGGTTCAATTTTCAATATAGAAATAAAAAGAATTTAAAGATCCAATGGGCTACCAGGTAACATGCAGGAGCAGAATGGACAGCAATGGAGGATCTCTAAAGTGATGTCACCTTAGATGTCATATTTAGAGCCATTCCAGTGAATGCAAAGGAAACGGGCTTGCAGAACCTAGAAAATGGGAATTTATGAGGGATGGGAAAGAGAAAAGAGGAGAGAAGACCAAGGAGGATGCAGAAGGGCTGGAAAGGTGTCATGGATTCTGTGAAGAGACTTGGTGGAGAAAACAGTGACTGAGTAAGTAACACCATCAGGAAACCAGTGTGTCTCCATTGGTACAAAAAGGAGGTCATTGCCTGCTGAGAGGAGTTTCAGAGATGAGGAATGGGAATAAGAAAGGACTGATTGAGAGGCCAGGATGGAGAGGGGGAGTGCAGAGCACAGTTGAGTGTTTACATCCTGTGGACACATGCCCAGGATGGAGATAGGAGCCATTATCTAATGAAATGTCCTTCCCGGAAGCATCCAGTGTCTGGAAGGCTGCCAGCCTTTCCTCTTTGCTTTGCTCCTGATGCGTAGTTTCATTAGGCCAGGTAAATGGGACTGCTCTCCTGAGGAGAGGGCAGTGACCTGTCCTGGGAAGTAGCACAATGTCCAGTGTTTAGTGAGGCAGAGGCTCTCAGAGCACAAACAGCAGATGGTGTGAGTCCCCAGACTTAATGTTCAGAATCAGAAATGACCCTCCTCTTCCTCCTCTCTTCTTTGTGTGTTTGTAAAGCAGGGGGATGACAATGGCTTTCTCGATTGGTCTCCACCTTGTAATTTATTTTTTTAATTTAAACAGAATTACATTATATGTCCCTTCTCTTTCCTCCCTCCATCCCCTCCTTTGGCCCCTTACTCCCTCTCAATCTCATGTCCTTTTATTTTTTATTGTTACATATGTATAAATATAGAAACACAGCCTGCTGGATCTGTTTAGTGCTGCTGGGATGTATATAATTTCGGGGCTGACCATATGACACTGGACAATTAATTAGGGGATTCATCCCTGAGGACCAGTTCTCCCTCTCTCAGCAGTCGTTAGCGCCAGTAGCTCTTTGTCAAGAGGGGGCCCCATGAGATCCCCACCTTCCTTACACGTTATCTCGTCAATTGTTGTTGTTGTTTGGGTCTTGTTTAGGCAGCCATATTGTTGTGGTATCAAGAGAGGGTGCAGCTTCCCGGTCATTTCTGAGACACATGATCCCACAGCAAACCTCACGGTCCTCGACTCTTAGTATGTTTCTGCTTCCTCTTCTGAGATGTTCCCTGAGCCTTATGTGAAGGAATTGCGTTGCAGATGTATCCACTGGGGCTGGCACCCCACACTCAGTTGCTCTCTCTATCCTGAATATTTGTGGCTTTCTGTCTGTGATGGTCTGTGTGCTGAAAAGTGAGGGTTCTTGGATGGAAGAAGAGGGCTCATGAACAAAGGCAGTTTGAGGCTGGGGGGTGGGTGGGTCTGGAGTTAGGCCTACAGGGGTGGATGGGAGAGTAAAGGCTCACCTTACTGTGCAAAGACAGCTCACAAACAAAGGTGATCTTTGGGCAGCTCTGGAGCCAGGCCTGTGAGTGTGGAGGTAGCCTCCACGCTTATCTTTTGAGATGGACCGGCCAGCAAGTCCTGGGACTCTTGTGTCACCACTTTCCTTCCTCTCTGCACAGGCGGGTACCATTGTGCCCAGCTTTTTGTGTGGGTGATGAGGACCCAGGCTCAGGTCTCATATTTGCATAGCACATCTTCCCAGCCCCTGAAACAAATCTTTTAGTTAAACCGCAACCATGGCCTAGACCTAGAGCAACCTGAGATCCCAGGAACTCCATTCACCATAGAAGTAGCTTTGTGACCACTGGGGGGTGATAGGCCTCTGCTACCTCCCCTGTCAACAGTATTTTCATTTTTTCTTGTTTTCCAAATAATCATATCAAAATAACTGTTCTTAGTAATGATCTCTCTCTTGTTCCCCTTTGTATTTAGCAATCTACATTGGGAATCATGGCTTTGATTTTATTTTCCATGTAAACGCATCTTTCTGAACATTTCTGCCCATTCCCATACATCATCTCTGCCCACCTGCAGACTCTCTGTTTCTTTGTTTCCCTTTTTCTCATGGGACTCAGAAAACCGCATGGAGTCAGTAGCATTGGTTGAAGACATAGGGTTGTGTTAGCTTCCTTTCCATAACATGTCTTGTGACCTTTTATGAGAAAACTGTTTTTGCATGCTTGTGTGGATTAGGACCATGGTGAGTATTTGTGTGCAGAGTGGGGTGGGCATTTTAAAAGAGTAAGTAACGCCTGCACGGATTGGTTGACGAAGTCTCACCATCCGTCGAAATCAATACTTTCAAGAATGTGTCTGTTTCTCTGTGTAGTTCTGTTGTGGTAGTGAGGGAGGGCTACCCCGCCTACATCTCAAATCCAGGCCCTGTCACTCTCCAAGTCTTTGTCTAAGCAGGTCCAGACTAAGGTTCACTGGAATAATTTAATACTATTTATTCATTTATTTTACCTTCAGTGCCAAGCAATTGAACCGAGGGTGTCAGGCACTCTAAGCATGTATTCTGTCATTGAGGGACACCATGTTCAGTCCTACTAATAAGCCTGAATCATATGTTGGAAATAAAAAGTGGACATTTGCAAACAAGAGACCTGAAATAGCCTTATATTGGAAAGTGAGTATTCAGAACAGACATATCAGGGCTTTGGAAGCTTTGAGTTGTAGTGAGATATCCACCCTGTCCACACCTGTAACACTAACTACACCCATTTGGGTGTGGTCACAGGTCTGGACATGAAGGAGGGCAGGACTAGATCTGGGGCCCCAGACCCCAGTGCTCTCTTCTTGATTCCAGTCAGGTCAGAGACGACAGCCTGGGTGGATCCTTAGAGCTAGAACCCGCTTCTTGTGTAAGTGCATTCTCCCCGAATAAACTCCACTTAACCTGTACAGAGTCTAGTGAATCTTGATCCTCACGCAAAACTGAGCGAATCTGCTGTTCATTCTCCCCACCCCCATTTTCCCTTTGCTACAACCTGCAATGCCTCTGCCCACAGCAAAGGCAGCCCTGAGTGAGTGCAGGCCTCAATCTGGGAAGAGCTTTGAAGCCAGATAACTGAGGTGTGAACTGAAACAGCAGCTGTGTGACCTTGAGCTCTAACCTTCTGCTAACCCTGTCTTTTCCTTTTTCCACCCATTTAAGGAGCATTTTCATACATGCAGAAACCTGAAAGTGCTCTGGGAGCCCATATGATGATAGGCGATTGTTATCCTAGTGATGAACCATTCATGGGTATCGGCCTCTTAATATTTATTTCTGTGTGTGTGTGTGAGAGAGAGGGGGGGACAAGAAGACAGACTGATGGACTGACAGGCAGACAGACTGACAGACAATGCTGTGGAGTTAGCTTTCTCCTTTCATCTTTGCATAGGTCCTAGGATCAGACCGGAGGTGCAGCGCTGAGCCATCTCACTGGCTCCATCCATATCCAAGTTTTTGACATTGCAGTATAATATCACCTGGGACACAGGCTAGCTATCCTGGGACACGTGTGGCCCATGGCTCATTTCAACCTGCCTGGATTCAGTCAATATCAATGTTTTGCTCTACTTGTTATACAATGTGTACAATGTGTCTGTGTTGCTCTGCAATACACAACCATATGTACCAGTAATTTAAAGGCTTCATACATCTCCCCCGATATTTTGATCTGTCTCACCTAAAAATAATGTTCTCCTACATAAGCAGAACATCCGAATTACACTTCAAGGAACAGTAACAGTGACTTCCTGATGCTATCTCACCATAGAGACCCGTATTTTAATTTCACCAACTATCCCTCAAGCTTCTTTATGGTGGTTTTTATTCTTTCAGTCAGGCTCCAGTCTGGTGGCATAAACCACATTTCTTATGTCTCTTAACATTTTTTTTCTTCCTGCAAAATTTGTCTACCCATTTGTAAATAACATTAGATTAAGAATCTAGGGGAATCATCTTGCAGAGCATACCACTTCTTGGGCTCGTCTGATTGCTTGCTAGGGAATGAGAAGTTAACTTTTCTGGGCCTTGTGTTCCCTTCTGGGAAGTGGCCAGGGTAGATCCACATAGTTTTTCCGCACATGCAGTCAATGTCAGGACTCCACGAACTAATGCTTGTAAAGTGCACTCAGTACAGTGCCTGGGACACAGCTCCCAGAAGCGTTGCTGTTGTCGCCATAACAACTTGCTCCCTTTGGCTGTTGTTACCACCACCATCTTTAGTCCCTGAAACTCCAAGGCATATTGACACACAGACCTTTTTGATTACTTCCTCGACCTTCTGGAATATCTTGCACTTGTCCCCCACCCCCTCCTAACTGGTGAATCTCAGCCAGACAAATCTCTTAACCCCTCCAAGAACTAGATAGAGTATAGCCTTCTCCACCTTCCTAAGGATAGCTTCTCTTTCTGCAACCACAAGGTTATAACCTCCAAATGGCTCGGGCAACAGTGAGGCACCACCCGGGGAGGAAGGGGACGCTTCGTCCTTGCTGGTGCTGTGGTGACCTTGGTGCTGGAGCTGTCTGCGCACAGCTGCTTCAGTGCTGTGGAAGGGATGCTGGGGAAAGGAGATTGGCTGGCAAGGAAAGTGAGGAATGTGCTGCCAGAACGCTGGGCTCCCAGCCAGATGCTAATTATGATGGCCTGGGGGTGCCAGTGCCCCTGTCAGCCCATGGAAGGAAGTGGGGGGGCTGGCAGGAGTGGGAGAGGTGAGAGAAACAGGAAAGGTGACAGGGTCTGACAGGTTGGAGGAACACACTTGTTCCCCCCAGGGTCCACCCTCCCTGCAGACCCATGCTGTCTGGGAGAAATTGTGGCTGTCACCATAGCAACAGCAGCAGCCGATGTGTGATGCGCAGTGTCTTTATTAGAGAACCCCGCTCAACCAAGTGCCAGCACTTTTCCATCTGAATCTCATTTCTTCAGCGCAGACGGCTTCAGATGGCACTGGTGGGGCTGGGGGTGCAGTAGATGGGATCATTCTACTGTTTTATTGAATTTCTGGGGGAAGCAGATGGAAGAGGGGCAGATTTGTATATGGCTGAGACACCATTTAAATATCCAAGCAGCCTCAGACTTCCCTTCAGTTACACACCACTGCTGAAGCAGCATTCCCATCACCTTCCAAAAGGTGCAAAGCACTGCACTTGGGGGCGAGGGGGTGGGGGTGGGGGGGATAAGTCCAGGAGACCATGAACCTGGAAGTCTAGGCGAATCCCAAGTGCTGCAAAGTCCCACCTGTGCAGCGTTGGTTTTCCTATTACGCTTCAATGTCCTCATCTGTAAAATGTGGACACTAAAATAAAAAACGTTGGCTGCTTCAGGGTTACGGTGAGAATTAACTGTACTCGTGATGAGGGTGGCGTGAAGTTCAATACGGGGCCTCCCTTAGGTGCTTGGTGTGGTTGCTACTCTTGCTTCGGCTCCTCCCCTGGGCTGCTCCTATGACTGGGGCTGCTACTATTACTGCACAACCACAACTAGCACCCCACCACTGCCTTTGCTGCCACTGTGGTAATAACGCTATCTGGCAAAGCATGACTGTGAGTCACTGGCAGCCAGTCCTTCCCCACGGAGGACAGCAGAGTGTTCAAACCCAACAGCACCTCAGTGAGAAGCCATGATCCAAGACTGGGGAGACGTAGATATGGCACACATACACGTGGTGCTTCCAGTGGCAGACAGTGGCTGACTCATCAAACTCTGGAGGAAATCTAATGGGAGGAAGACAACTATTTATTCATTATTTATTTAGAGACAAGTTCTCTCTATGTGGTCCAGGATAGCCTTAAACCCATGGTCCTCTTGCCTTAACCTCCCAAGTGCCGGCTTACAGGAGGTAACACTAAACACAGAAGTTACACACCAAGCCCAGCTGTCTACTATTGTCTTTGAAACAGGGTCTTCGGTAGGCCTTGAACTCAACATGTAGCCAAGCTTGGACTTCTGATCCTCCAGTCTACCCTCCTGTCCTGGGATTACAGATACATGTCACCTCATCTGGTTTATGTGGTGCTGGGGCTGGACCCAGGACTTTGTATATGCCACTCAGGCATTCGACAAGTTAGATTATCTGCTCTGAATAGTTTTGTCCAGAGAAAGAAAGCTTAGCCTTTAGCTAGCAACCGTAAGATTCTTTTTTTAGATGGGCCTGCAGAGCTGATCTGTGAAGTAGCCCCTTTATTTTGTCCTGTGGGTTCACCCACACGATTATTTATGTAAGGACGTTTTTACTTTAAATCGATCCCCTTTAGATTGGTTAAGTGTGGTTCTGAAGGAAACATATAGTACCATATAGTGAAGTTACTATTGGGCCATGAGAGAAAACGTGAAAGTAAAAATAATGAAACCCTGCAGGATCTTTAAGTCTGGGTGGGGTTCTCTTCATAGAGAAACAGGGAGACTGTGCTAAAAAAGGAAGCTAGCACATTGTAGAAGGTGTAAAAGCAAACTGTAATTTTCTCCACTAATCAGGACTGAAAGGCCTGGCAAGGGAGTGCTGCTTACCAAGCATTTAGTGCTGTCAGGTCTCCAGGGCTGTCTCCAGCTAAAGCCACTACTAACATGAAGGAAGAGCAAAGGATGGCCTCTCCTCGGGGGGCCTCAGTGCATCTGACTGTGGCCATGGAGACAGATGAGGGAGTGCTCCAAAGGGAGGACACAGAATTACTGACGACAGTGGAGGAGGCCTCTTGAGGCTCCTCTCAGGCCATTCTACCCAGTTTGGAGTCACAGCATCCAGGGAGGAAGCTGAGTCACAGAGGCCTTATTGACTGCACTGAGCAAATGCAATTTCCTTCCCTAAGTGCAACCTCTGAAATACACAAGATTGTTGTTGAGCTTGTAGACTGAAAGACGGGTGCAAAAGAAGTCCTCTTTTACAGTCCAGGGCTTGCTGGGTGTGAGTGTTGATACGTATCATGAGAACTCAAGACAGTCGAGGAGATGGTGGTATTGATAATGAGTCCGGTTTTAAGAATAAGAAGTTGATTTAAAAGCAAAAGAAGAAATGCACAAACAAGTAGAAAGAGCACATAGAATAACAGCCATTATGTTAGAAGCAGGCCCTTCCCACGCACCAGACATTGAATCATCACAATTCTGAGATGGGGACTTTGGAGGTTCCAAGAGCTTGCCCACATGTGACGGCTGCCTTAGTTAGGGTTTCTATTGCTATGAAGAGACATCATGACCATAGCAACTCTTGTAAAGAAAAACATTTAATTGGGGCTGGCTTACAGTTCAGAGGTTTAGTCTATTATGGTCATGGCAGGAAGTGTGGTGGCGTGCAGGAAGACATGGTACTGGAGAGGTATCTGAGAGTTCTATATCTTCACCCGCAGGCAGCAGAAAGAGAGTGAAACACACTAGGTCTGGCTTGAGCTTCTGAGACCTCAAAGCCTGCCACAGTGACACTATTCATCCAACAACACCACACATACACCAACAAAGGCCACACTCCCAATAGTGTCAGTCACTATGAGGCTATGAGGACATTCTCATTCAAACAACCACAGTAGAGTTCTCCATCCCTCTTTACCTGTCATATTGCTGTCATTCTGCAAAGTGACAGCAGCCCCTCTCACTGAAAGGGGAATCTATTTTCTCTTTTATTAGCCTTCTCTACGTGGACTGGGAATGCAGGGAAGAGATGGTGGGCTGGTTCCAAGCCTGATCTGCAAGAGACCATACATGCTTTCATCTGCTCTTTGGGAACCTGACCACCACCAAAGCCAGGCCAGCTTCTCAGAAGGAAATGCCTGTTAGAGTGAAGTCCAGTTCCAGCTGAAACCTGGGCACCCACAGAGCCCAGCCTGTATCAGCAGACGCTGTCTCCAGCCTGCAGCTGACCACAGATACATGAAAGTCCAACCCAGAGAAACCACCTCGCTGACCCACAGACTCACAAGCAATTAGGAGTCATGAAGGTTTAAGCCGTTAAGTTTTGCACTGCCTTTGGTTAGTAAAAGCGACTGAAAGATCAAGCTAAGTCAGTGAGTCAATGCTAGAGTTGGGGCTCATCCAGGCATGCCCTTCCCTCCACGCTGCTCTTTTGACACCACATGTCTCAGGGAAACTCACGAAGTTTCCAATTTATTTACAACCACGCTCATAGCTTTCCATTCAAAGAGAACTGAATGGAATAATGTCTTAAAATGTATGCTGGGGTGGGGGTAGATGGTTTAGTATGCATGTTAAAAGCCAACACAGTGCTGTGTGCTTGTAATCCTAGGGCTGGAGAGGCGAAGACAAACAGATTCCTGAAGCACATTGGTCATCCAGCTTAGCCTAATCAACAAGTCCCGGGTCCCAGTGAGAGAAGAGACTGTCTCAGAAAACAAGGTGCTAGCAGCTGAGGAGGAATACTTGAGGTTGACTTTTGGTGTTCATATGAACGCATACATGGCACTTAAACTGAAACAGATGAACACATGCACACACATAACCACACAAAAGCACTACACACACACACACACACACACACACACACACACGTGCATACCCCTACACATAAGCACTATATATACATGACACATACACTTATGTTATGTTGACTTCTCATTCCAATCAGAATGCCCTCCCTCCCTCCAAGTCTTTTCCACTAATATTACCATCTAAGCTCATGCATGATGACATCTGGTGTGGGCTTGCTCCCCTTGGCTTATTGGTACTTTTTTTGTTCACCACCCTTCCCTCATCGAACACTTTTCCTCTGATGCAAGACTCTGCCTGCTCACAAGTCTCCATCAGACATTGGTGAATAAATCCTTTTCAGGAATTCTCACAGCCTATTCTTCTGGGAGAGTTGTTGGCTGGGCACCAAGCCCATCTTCTAACAGCTCTCTGCTTTCATTTATACCTCCTTAAAGAAAGAGGTAATTCAGAAGGCCCAAGATAGCCAAACCATCAACAGTTCAAAGGAAACAGTTCTCCTTGGTCTCTTCTTGGGAGATAACCTCTTAGCACTTTGGATATCTTGCATGATATGAGTCTTAATCAACTGGAAGGGGGGCTATGTCTAGTAGCTCATGTCGTATGGCTTATGATGGGGACCCTGGACCATGCCATATATATCAGGTTCACCACTGACCCAGGGACTAAAGACTGGATAACTGATCCCAAATAGAAGCCGTGGATGCCGAGGCTTGGCTTAGCAGCCCTGGCCACAGTAATTTAAGTTTTCAGGGTCACCCATCATCCACACTGGGGAATGAAGTGCAATTACCTATGTCTTGTGCATCTCTTTGCCATGCTGGTTTTAGTATGCATCCTTCATTGTCATAAACTGTCACTCTGACTACAGTGGCTTTTCTGAGCTCTGCATGTTCTTACATCTTGCCATCAAGTTAGAAAATGTTTTGGGGACTCTCTGACCTATCTTCTCACCCTCTCCCCTCTCTTCTCACTTCCTCTGCTGGAGTAAGTGAAACTGTTCTTCTATTTGTTTTTGGTCAAATGGTTCTGACCATACTGGGATCATCTGTAATCTCACACTCTCTTCCAAGTGGCCCATTTGCAAATTTCTTCTGTCTGTGGACACGATGCTGGTGATAATGATTTGCTCCAGCATAGTCTGTATTATTGCAAAACTCTGCAATGTGAGCATGTTTGTATGAACACAGCATCCCTATGTTTGGCTTTATGCAAATGAGGTGAAGGCTCCTTAACCAATCCTCACAGCACTAGTGGCCACATAGATTCTACAGCATGGATGGTCTATAACTTTCTCCAGCAGTTGTCTGTTCTTGGCTACTGAAACTGTTTGACCTTGCTCTTATAAACCAAGACTCAACAATGGTTCCTGAGGAGAAGCCTTTAGACACATCTGTCATTATTATCTTGAGACAAATTTCTGCTGAGCGTTGGTGACACACGCCTTTAATCCCAGCACTCGGGAGGCAGAGGCAGATGGATCTCTGTGAGTTCGAGGCCAGTCTGGTCTACAAAGTGAGTTCCAGGACAGCCTCCAAAGCCACAGAGAAACCCTGTCTCGAAAAAACAAAAACAAAAACAAAAAAGAGACAAAATTCTACACAAAAATTTCTCAATCAAAAAGAAATTTGGTCCCCAGATGCAACTGGGAAGGTGATGGAGACTTGAGGAGTCAGGAGGTCACTGGAGGGCAGGCCTCATGGGTTCTAGTCCTGTATGGGCTTCAGCTTCTCTGCTTCCTCACTGTTGACCGAATATAAGCTGCCTCCTCATCTACTAGCTACTCTAGCCACTGTGCCTCTGCTTCCACAAGGGACTGTTTGCTCTCACACTGCGAGCCCAGATAATGCCTCCTCCCTTGAGTGTTTCCTCCAGGTATGTCGACACAGCATAGAAAAGTAACTAATACAGTAAATAATCCAGTGACAACCCTGGAAATATCAATAGCGTCCTGTAATTTGAAGAGAAGTAGATGAGGAGAGGAACTACACAAAATGATTAATAAAAGACCCAGAGACTGATACTGGGGATCAAGCTTCAAGCTAAAGATCAGAAAAGCAAAGCAGCCAGCCATTAGCTCTTACCTCTACCTCAGGCTAAAAGGGCCGTTCTCTCCTCATTGTGGCTGGAGAATAAGTCTATCCACCAAACCTCAGACAGCAATCCTGTCTCCACCAAGCCTCAGACTGCAATCCCAGACTTCTGCCTCTTCCTTTTATACGTCTCAAATCCTGGGATTAAAGGCGTGTGATCCCAAGTGCTGAGATCACCTTTGTGTGAGCTGTTTCTCTTTAGGACTGGATCAATTTCATGTAGCTCAGTGTGGCATTGAACTAGCAGAGATCCATCTGCTTGTGCCTTGAGTCTTGAGATTAAAGGTGTGTGCCACCACAGCCTGGCTCTATGGCTAGCTAGTCTGGCTGCTGAGATTAAAGGTATCACCACTGCCTAGCTCTGCAGTTTGTGGCTAGCTTTGCTTTCTGGACCTTCAGGCAAGCTTTAATAAATCATCAATAATATTTGAATCACCACAGAACCAGATGTGGGAAGACCAGTAGCCCCTTACTCTTGTCTAGGCCCAAGAGAGAGCCAAAAGGACCTACGACTGGCACTAGTTAACTGAGAGGGTGCTTGCTATTACCATTGCCTTCCATAAAAGAGACCAGACAGAGAGCAGCTCAAAGAAAAACAGCAGCTTTTGGGGAATGTGGCCTGTGTGGAAGGCAGAGACACCCTGCTGTCCACTTCCTCACCACACCTACTAAGCAGATGGAGGGTGGAGTACCCCAAGGAAGTCTGGGAAGGGAACACCCACGACCAAGCCTACCAGGGATGGGGTTTAATGAAACTGCAGAATCTCCTGTCTGCTCTTTTTGTTCCCGATGTAAAAATGAACAAATACAGTGTACTAGCAAGCACAGTCATTTATCTTCTACTTTTGTAAGTCATTAGATATTTCCAGAAATTGACAATTCTGAAAACAGACTTAAATTTTTACTACTACTACTACTACTATTTGTTTTTTTTTTTTTTGAGACAGGGTTTCTCTATGTAGCCTTGGCTGACCTGGAACTCACTCTGTAGACCAGGCTGGCTTCAAACTCGCAGCGATCCACCTGCCTCTGCCTCCTGAGTGCTGGGATTAAAGTTTGCACTACCACTGCCTGGCCAGATTTAGATTTTCTAAAGGGATAAAAGTCAACTAAAACAAAGATTAAAATGGCATACATAAATAAATATAGGGTACAGCAAAGCAGACAGCACTTGTATCAGAATATAGAAAGTATTCTTTCTATAGGAAATGTTAGAGAGAACAAGTTGATCAAATTATGACAAATCATACTGGAAATGTTCATTAGTGAACTTGGAATTTAAAACCCCAAAAGTATCAAATTCCGATTTGATAAAGAGAAAAGAAATTCAGATTGGCTCAAAAAGGTAAAAACCAGGGCTGGTGCGGGTAGAGAGATAGTACAGGTGTAAACAACATGTCTTAGCTGTTGCAGAGGACCTGAGTTCCATTTCCAGAAACTACGGCAAGGGCTCACAGTTGCCTGTAACTCCAACTTTAAGAGATTTGTTTCGACCTCCAACAGCACCCAGCACTTGCACACACTCACACACACACATAAAATAAAATCTTTAAAACCAACAACGATAACAACAAAACCCAGGTTTGGGGACTAGAGAGAAGGCCCGGTGATTAAGAACACTCTGTTCTTGCGGAAGACCTGGGTTTGATTCCCAGCGCCAACATGATGGGTGACAATCAACTCTAACTCTAGTTCCAGGGGATATGACTCACTCTTTTGGTCTATATTGGTGCCAGGCACACACATGGAAGACAGACATACATGTAGACAAAACACACAAACACATTTGAAAACAAAAGAGTTGTTGGAGGAGCAATTATTTAAAAAACAAAAACAAAACACAAAACCAATAAAAGCTCCTGGGCTGGCTGGATGAAGGCGCCCAATACCAAGCTTGGCAATCTGAGTTCAGTCCTCGAGACTGGACCCACCTGGTACAAAGAAAGGACCCACTCCCATTTCTCTGCACATTTGCTCCCCCCAAACACACCTAAAAAATAAAAATGTAATAACTTGTTAAATGAAAACTTAGCTTTGGATGGAAAACAAAAGAATATGCCAAAGTTTTTTTTTTGATAAGACTGGGATTAAAAGTCTGAACAGGGCTATAGCAGAGAAAAGGTAACACAGACCTAGGTTGTCAATATAAGCATCAGATGAATTTGGATCCAAGACTAATGACGGCAACCAAGACAAACAGGGACACTGAGTCAGGACAAAGAGGGTGGAACTCCAGTGAAGAGGAGAGCACGGCAGCGAGGGCACGGTGTCCAGTGTCTAAAGACCAATCCCCAGCCAGTATTCAGGAAAGAAATTCAAAAGAAGGATTTGGAGGTGCTAAAGGTTTGTCTGTCTGTCTGTCTTACTTAATTACTTTGTAGCAGATCTTGTATCTTCAAACTTGCTATGTAGCCAAGGGTGACCTTTGAATTCCCTGCCTCCACCTCCCAAGTGTGGATATGACAGGTGTACACACAGTTTATGTGGTACTGAGGACGGGACCCAGGGCTTCCTGTATGCTAGGGATGTTCTCAATAAGCTGAGAACATTCCCATTGCGAATTGTATCCATTCTGAATGTGGATATTTTTAAAGGCCAACTTTGACGTTTTGTGTCAAGTACTGTAATATACAACAGAGAACAACATCTTTTATGACCTGTGGAACTTTTATAGTAATGAAGGATCTTAACAGTCTGTAAAGAAAATCTTAACAAGATCCCCAAAGTAGAAATGGTATAATTCCCTTTCTAAGCATGAGTCAAGAGAAAAGAAGTAGCAAAATGAAAGAGGAAGGGGGCTGAAGAGACGGCTCAGTGGACAAGAGCCCTTGTCGCTCTCACAGAAGACCCGTATTTGACTCCCAGAACCCACTTACATACATATGTACACATTATTAAAAATAAAAAATTTCAAAACAGATAAATCTTGAGTTGGATGATCACAAACTTATCACTCGGAACATGAACTGTAAGTACTATTCCAGAGCAAACGGGAAGACAATGCTCTGAACAACAAAATTGATAACATTTTCAAGAAAAACACAAATAATTGCCAGAATAAACACAAGACTTGATTTGTATTTGACCATTTTTAAATATGTGTGCACGAGTGTTTTGCCAGCACACATATCTGTGCGCCACACGCATGCAGTGCCCATGAAGGCCAGAAGAGGACACAGGAGTTACAGACTCCCATGTGGGTGCTGGGAACTGAATCTGGCTCATCTGCAAGAGCAGCCAGCACTCTTCACCACTGAATCATTTTCTTTGAAAAGTAAGGAAGTAACATTTATTGAGATGCAAAGAAATAGTTTGCTGTAGCCACCAGGGGACTTGAACTTAAGTTGCCCTTAAATTTTACTTCTGTACTACAACTAGGACTACTACCTATATATTTTTATAAATACTATTACTACTTATTCCTATTATTTGGTTGTGGGGGTGGAACCCGAGGCACTGGACATCTTAAAAAGTTAAGTAAACAGGAGTAAAACTGAATACTCTGCCGGGCTTGCCACCTAAAATTCATCAGCCTTACATGTTTTCTCGGGGAAGTGCTTCCATTGAGTTGGCTTCCGGAAACAAGCCATGCAACTTTCTTGCCAATGATACCAGAGCACAGAGAAGTCAAAGACTTTCAATTTTTTTTTTTTTTGGTTTTACGAGACAGGGTTTCTCTGTCAATTTTTTTTTAGAAAAATTTCATAAAAACTAAAACCCACAACATTATAGAAAAAAAATCATTGTTTCATGGTCACTTAGAAATGACACTGGCTAAACACAGCATTATCAAGGTTATCTATCATGATCTAGGAATGTAGGAAGGCAGGAAATGCTCCCAATTAGGAAGTGTGTCAATAAGCATCACTCACTGTATATTTTGACCTTTTATGTGCATGCTATGCATGTGTGTTAAGATGTATGTGGGTGAGTGGTCATGTGTATGTAATGTGTGTGGAGGTCCAAGGCTGATGTATGGTATCTTTCTCACTTGCCCTCTATGTTATCTATTGAGGCAGAGTCTCTCATGAACCCAGAGTCATCCTATAGCTAGCTGTTAGCCGGCTTGCTCCAGGATGCCATGTCTCTGCTGAGATTACAGATGGGTTACCACGTCTTTTATGTGGCTTTTATGTGGGTTCCTGAGATCCAAACTCTGGTTCTCATGCTTGCTCAGCAAGAGTTTTGCCTGCTGAGTCACCCTCTTTTAAGTTCCTATTTTGCCTTAAAAGAAAGAAAATCTTTGCCAGATGGTGGTGCACACCTTTAATCCCAAAATTTGGGAGGCATAGGCAGGCAAATCTCTGTGAGTTTGAAGCCAACCTGCTCTACAAAGTGAGTTCCAGGATAGACAGAGCTGTTATACAAGGAAACCCTGTCTTGAAAATAAAAGGAGGGGGATGAAGAGATGGCTCAGAGGTTAAGAACACTGTCTACTCTTCCAGAGGTCCTGAGTTCAATTCCCAGTAACCACATGGTAGCTCACAACCATCTGTAATGAGATCTGGTGCCCTCTTCAGGCCTGCAGGCATACATGGAGGCAGAGTATTATACACATAATAAATAAAAATAAAATCTTAAAAAAAAGAAACTCTCTAAAATTTAATTTGCAGACTTCTACAAAATATTCTCTCACCATTCCCTTGTATGTCTGTCTAAAACCCTTTTTTTATTTCAAAATATTATTATTTTATTGCTTTTACTTTCCTTGATAAGTCTCTCTAGAGTTTTATTTTTATTTTATTGATTTTCCCAAAGGCACAGATTATGATTTTATTGGATGTTTTTCCTTTATATCGTTTAACTTAGTAATGTCTGTTTTCATCATGAGTCATTCTGTTTACCTGTTATTTATAGTCATTTTGTCCTTTCTCACATATCCTTTTTTTCTCTTGTGTTTTGTGTATGGTGTCCATTCATGCTTCTATGTACATTAGAATGTGTGTGTGTGTGTTGAGGGTGGGTTGGTTACATACATGTGGAGGCCACTGGTTGATACTGAGTTTTTTCTCAATAGATCTCTTCCTTTTTCTTTTGAGACAGAATCTCTCACTTGAACTCAGGATGGTCTAGGTAGCAAGTCTATGCCAAGAAACCCATCCCCGCCGAGCAATGGTGGCACATGCCTTTAATCCCAGCACTCTAGAGGCAGAGGCAGGCGGATCCCTGTGAGTTCGAGGCCAGCCTGGTCTACAAGAGCTAGTTCCAAAAATTAACTTGATATAATTTGCTATTTGCTTCTATCAAGTACCTGACTCTATAGCTTCTGCCCTGGGAACCACTTGGCTTCCATTTGTCCTCACAGATTTCTGTGTTTATGTATGTCCTATATGTTTTTTATGTCCTATTTGTTTGAAGAGCATGCACACTCTTATTGTGTATCTATTATCTTGCATTTGCTTATTGCATTTTAAAAATCTTGACATTATGTTGTTCTGATTGGCTGAGAACAGTTGATCTCTTGTTTGTTTTTGTAGTTTTCAGCATTTTTAATATTTCTATGGGGATGACACTTTGTTCTTTGTCTTGGCTGTGCTTGAAACTTGTGGGACAATCAACTCAATGGCTCCTAACCAAACAGTCTAAGGCGTGAGCTGTGGGATCCAAATACTTTTGGAATACAAAACATGGATTTTTATCTAAAGTGACTGCTAAATTTTCTGAATACTTACTTTTGGCTATTATTGTCGTGTATTATGGTATGTGTATGTACAGGTGTATGTGTCATGGTATATATAGAGAGGTCAAAGGACTCCCTCCTTCTACCACTTGGTAGGTTCTAGGGATGGAAGTCAGATCATCAGTCTTTGGGACAAGTGCCTTTTCCTGTTGAGCCCCCTTGCCTGCTCTATCTAGATTCCTAAAGCATTCTAAGCACTCTAAAAACATGTTGGATGCTACATAACAGAATATTAAACCCTGCATGGACTCTGATGTCTTCCTGTCTTTTCTTTCTCTTTGTCTAAGTCTGAGAATGGCAAGAACCTTAGCTTCAGAGGTTGGTTTCAGTAGTGCCAAAGTGAAAATAATAAACATCTGATGTGTGTGGCGATAGCATTTTCCAGGGTGTTCACTTGTTTGCTTGCTTTAAGGTGTAGGAGGTCAAACCATCTGTGAATGTCAGGCAAGCACTCGGCCGTGGAGCTGCCATGGGAGGGGTCTTGGGGAAGGGCGCTTGCCTCTTTCATGTCTCCAGCTACACGTGGCCCTGGAGTGGCTCCTTCTTACTCATCTAGTAATGACACTTCTTACTCATCTAGTAATGGACACAACCAGTATATGAACTGTGTGCATGCTCCTGGATCCAAGAACATCTTCAATACAAGGAACAGGGTAAGATACGTGTCTTCAGGCTTCTGTGTATGTGTGTGCATGCTTATAGGTCCCCAAGCATGTGCTTACGTAGTGTTGTACCTTGGGTGCTATTTTTTGTTTGCTTGCTTGTTTGCTTATTTGTTTGTTTCGAGGCAGGCTTTCTCACTGGCTTAGAGCTTACCAAGAAAGCCAGATCAGTGAACCCAGATATCCACTTGTCACCACCTCCCCAGTGATAGGAGTTTTTCTTTTTCCTCTGAGGTTTTTATATAACTTATGTAGATGAGTATTTGTATGCATGCACCTCTATGAACTACATGTGTACCTGGCACCCATGGAAGCCAAAATCAGAGAGTTTCTGATTTCCTGAGACAGGAGTTGCAGATAGCTGTGAGACATCACTGGGTGCTGGGAACAAAACCCAGGTCCCTCTGCTGCTACCAGTGCCCTTAACTACTGAGCCATTTCTCCAGCTCACATGCAGGGTTATCATGTGCATTCTGGGAGTTGTGGAATTGTTTTACTGACTCATCCATCTTCCTAGCCCTCACATGATATCTTTAATTACAAAACAAGAAGCAAATACAAAACCAAATAAACAAATAAAATGAACCATCTTTGCCAAACATTCAGTTAGATTATTTGATTGTCAGCAGTCTGGTCTGAAGTATGTACCGGTGTCTTAATATACTCTAGAGTAAGGAAAATAGTTTCCAGTCTTTTGAAAGTTCAGTGCCTGCTACGTAAAGAGGAGAATCTCCCAGGATTGCTCCTGCAGCAGAAACAGGTATCAATTCCGATAGGGATGTTTACAAACAGAATTATATTTTCTCGGACAATATCGATTACTAAGATATTTCATTCATTTATTTTTGTGTGTTACTGTGTGGGGGAGGGCTCACATACCATGACATGCCTGTGGAGGTCAGGGAACAGCTTAAGGGAGTGGTTCTCTTCTTCCACTATGTGGGTTCCAGGGACTGAACTCAAGCTCTCAGGCTTGGTAGCAAGCCCCTTTACCCATTGTGCCATTTCACCTGCCCAAAATCTTTTTTTTTAGCTCTGTCGATGCTGTGCTTTCTCACTAACAGGCATCTGTGAACATTACTGTGCTGGAGGGATTGTATTCTCTACAATGAGATAATACTCTAAAGTCTAGAGTGCTTTGTGTACGTGTCCTCTTCCCTCTACGGCGAACACTGCTGTTCTGGTTCTTTTACTTTTGTATTCTGCTTATTTTAGACATCCTTTGTCTCGTCTTTGGGCACCTTTGGTTCACTTTGCATTAGGCTGGCCTTGAAGTATGGTAGAGCTAGCTATGAGGATCCAGTCTGCCTGGCTTTGTCTGTGCTGTTCCACTGGGTGGCCTCACGCTTTGTCCTTCCGGAGGTCGACAGCCTCTGCCTGTCATTTGCAGCATGAGTCATGCTGTCCTGTGCTGCCAGTGTTGTATTTTTTAGGATTTGTCCATTTGTGTCTTAGTCTCAGACACACATCTTGGGCTGAGAGAGTTCAGAGCGACCGCAATCCTGAGGAAAATGCAGTTTCAACTCAGCTAAGTACTGCTGAGAAGCTCAGGGTTCAGGGTACTTTTCAACAGAGTACAGGATGATTCTCTGGCCTCTTCTAACTCTATCGTTCTTGACTGCCTTATTTAGCCAATGTCAGGAGGAGTTAGGGCAATTTTTAATTCAAACTAAGAATTAAATGCATCCATGCATGTCCTAAAGGCTTTACCAACCATTTCCCCGCCTCTGTCCCACTCCAGAGGAAGGCTGTGCTGTTTGTGTTCTGTTACCCAATTACCATTTATCAGCACATACATTTAAGCAATGAAAAAGAGAATGCCAACGGAAGAAAGGAACAGTGGGGCTGGGAAATGTTGGGCAGGAGGACTGGATGCCCATGGTTCTGTGGTTGGGAGTTTCTGAAGCAACAGCAACTTGGGATGCGTTCCCTGGCCGGTAGCCAAGCACTGGTGGCAAAAAGCTTCGTAGATTAGTTTTGATCACTGCCTGGCATTTCCCATTTTCAGCTTACAGAAAGGCCACCCTGTAATTTGTATATTGTCTCTTTGAAGACTTACTTTTGGCATCTGTATTAAATATTGTGCCATGAGATAACTTATTTAGCCGCCTTCTAATGTGTGCTGCAATTAGTTCTATTTAATTGGGTTCTTTGTTCATCTTTCTACTTCTGTCATGACTTCCCCTTTATTAAGTTCTTTCTTCTAAGTTAATTTTAATTATATGAATAATACTTGAAGGCTCAACTTCTAAGTTGATCTGTGTTGTCTTTCTCCCTCCACAGAAGTTCAGAGGTAGCCACTTGTGTGTGTGTGTGTGTGTGTGTGTGTGTGTGTGTGTGTGTGTGTGTGTGTGAAGTGTATGGGTACTATACATGTGATAGGGGCCAGAGGTTGACTCTCTTAGTTTGTGCTCTATTGCTGTGATAAAGGTCACAATTAAAAGCAATTTGAAAAGGAAAGAGTATATTCAACTGCAGTACATTATTTAAGAGATGCCAAACTCAAGCAGGAACCTGAAGGCAGGAACTGAAGCAGAGACTATGGAGGAAACTTCTTACTGGCCTGGTCCTCTTGGCTTGCTCAGTAAGCTTCCTTACACCACTCGGGCCTACCCTCATCAACCATTAATCAAGAAAAAGTCCCACTGAGTGGCCTACAGGCCAGTCTGATAAAGATGTTTTCTCATTTTCTTGACTGAGCTTCCCTCTTCCCAGATAACTCTAGCTGTGTCAAATAGACAAAAACAAACAAACGAATGAACAACAGCAACAAAAACCTAACCAGAATGTTGACATCAGACGTCTTCCTTCTTCAATTGTGCCCCACTGTATTTTTTGAGACAGGGTCTTTCACTGAACCCAGAGCTCATCAATTCAATCTGGCAGTCTGCTCAGCAAACCCTGTCTGCTAGGACTACAGTCATGCACAGCCATACATACCTTTTTAAGTGGGGTGTTGGGGATTGAACTTATGTCTTCATATTTGTGAAGCACTAACTGAGCCATCTCCAAAGTACACTGGTTGCTTCCTGATTATCTATTAATGATTTATCATTTACTCTTTAAAGGTTTGTTTTTATTTTATGTGTGAGTGTTTTGCCTGCATGTATGTCTGTACACCGTGTGTATGCAGTGCCTAAGACGGTCAGAAGAGGATGTCAGATCCCTTTGTTCTGGAGTTATTGAATGTGTGGGTGTTGGGAATGGAACCCAGGTACTCTGGAGCAGTAACCAGTGTTCTCAACCAGTGAGTCATCTCTTCAGATCCCATCTATCATTCATTTTAAAAATATAATATTAAAAAATTGTTACAACTTGATTTTCCCCTCTCCCCCTAGAAATATGTCTTCGATCTAGCTATGTGTCTATTTTTAAATCTGGCATAAAGTTTCTAAGAATACACGTATCACAACTTTTATTGTGATCTGACTGCTTTTCCACAGCCAGGTAAGGTGATGGATAGGTGAGTTGCTCTGGTCAGTAGCTGACATCAGTGACATGGCAGGGTGTCTCCTCCCATCTACCTCCCTGTGCACCTAGTCCAAGTTCCTTTAGGGAAGACACCAAGCAGACGACTTGCCCCCTGTATTGGCATCTCAGATGGCCAGAGCATCACTGCCCACCAGAGCAGCCATGCTGTTCCTCAGTTGCTGGACTTCAATTCCCAGCACCCACATGTCTGCTTACAATCTCCAACAACTCAAATGTGGCTGCTGTGAATATGGAACTCTAGGTTTAGCTTTACTTCATTTTTAAAGTTTCAAGTGCGGGGGTTGTGTGTGTCTGGGGGGCTTAGACATTGCTTGAGGGGGTGAAAACTAGTCCAGGCTCTATGGCCAACCCTACAGAGGAAAGTGAACAATGTTTAAGAGGCCAATAAATAATTTCCCATAGAATAAAAGAATGTTTCAAAGATAAATTAATTAAGAACATGAAAGCCAGCATATCTTAACTGAATCATGTCATGAAGATACTGCTAATGGCCGCTAGTGTTAATTGTCAACAACTTGACAGAATCTAGAATCACGGGCAGTGGGCCACCGGTCGATCCTTCTTAACTGTGGGTGGGGCCATTCCCTGGGCAAGGGATGCTTTGCTGCAATGGAGCCTTGATCATTAGTGTGGCCTTCATTATTCTCTTCTGACTGAGGACATAAAGTCACCAGCTGCTTCAAGCTCTCACGCCTGTGAGTTCCCCACTATGATGCACTGTGGGCTCAAAGAAATCCTTTCTGTCTTGAATTGCTGTTTTCTGAGTTTTGTTTGTTTGGTTTTTAAATCACAGCAACAGAAAAGAAACCAAGACACTGCCCGATTAAAGTTGGGTATATTCACTCTGAAACGTCTTCCAAATTTATCAAGAAGCATTGCCAATTCACAATTGTGGGATGGATTGTTGTAATCTTTTACATTTGGTGTGGAAGAGTTTTCAGTTAGCTATGGGAAATTTGTTCCTGCCATGCCAGATGGTGCTCCAGAAATGCAGACTCATCGGGATCTCCAAACAGGAGGGAGACTGATGTTTCCCTCTATTGCTTCATCCCACCGTATGATGTATACTCAAAATATCCACGCGGCTGTCAGGAGCAGACTAGAAAGTGTCATGGAGACAGTTGCTAAAACTGTTCAGTGTGTATGTACAATGCTATGAATCACCACCAATGTATGGAACCTGTGAAAGGAATACAAGGCAGTGAACATAGGGATGCTGGGACTATGCCAACGATCATTGCTTGAATTGTGCATGGATTTCACAAAGACTTGTGGGACTGTCAGTTCCAATTCAAGATTTTCTTGAAACAAAAAGACATGTTTTGCCAAGTACTTAACAGCCAAAGACAGAAAATGACAGTGATTTCTGTTTTTCTGTCGATATCACAGTGTATATGAAGAAGGTAAACATGGAGATCAAAACGGGAAAAAATGAATTTTTGCCCTGCCTAGAAGGGATTGGAATTTATATTAAAACCTAACCTTTCATGCTGCAAATCAGTTAGTATGATTTTGTTCACTTTCAAACACAAATCCAGGGCTGGAGAGATGGTTCAGTGGTTAAGAGCACTGGTGCCCTGCCTGAGAATCCAGATTCCCAGCACCCACATGGCAGCTCACAATTGTCTGTAACAGGTCTAGGGAATCCAACACCCTCTTCTGTCCTCCACAGGCACTGCACATACTTGGTACACAGACAGACATGAGTACAAAACACCCAGATAATAAAATAAATAAATCCTTTTAAAAAAAGATGAAGCTAGATGCATAACATTTTCAGTGGTGATGGCCAACAGTGTGTAAATTTTCTTCAGGATCAACAAGAAAAATTTGAAGAACGTATTTCTGGTATTAACAAGCTTTGATGGGAGGCAGAGGCAGGCCTCTGTGAATTTGAAACCAGTCTGATCTACAGAGAGAGTTCCAGGACAGCTAGGACTATGCAGAAAAACTCTTTTCTTGAAAAAACGAGAAAAACAAACACAAGCAAGCAAGCTTTGAGTTATTTTTCAGTGTATATAAACTCCCTTGCACCTCATGCTCTCAATGCTGGAGTTAGTTCCAGAGACAGTGGGTTGACGTGGTTTGGACAAAAGCAATTTTAAAACTGACGAAGCAGACAAGTGTTTGCTTCAAGGTCAAACAGTTGTGACAAACATCAACCTCAGAGATCGATATGGATGAAATGCATATTAGAAAGCCAAAGCCCACTGGACAATAAATCACCAATGGGAAGATGCGTCCCTGTGTCTAGAATAACATGGGCGTGCCATTCTTTTTCAACATCTCCAATGGAAGTTTGGCAGCAGAATTGAACTGTATTTTTAAGAGTTAAAAAAAAAGTCACCCTGGGTTTCAAAGACTTGAAAGAGCAATAGAGAGGAGCATACCATTGGATAATTTGTATATTGATCACATGTTGGGATGGTATTTTAAAAGTCCTGGATTCACTAAAAATCGTAAATTAATTTCATGTGTTTCTGTCATTGAAAAACACACAGCTACTAAACACTTAAAAATTACATGTGCTGGGCCGGGGTTGTGACTCAGTGATACAAATTTATCTAGCATGTTGAAGGCCCTGGGTTTGATCCCTAGCACTGCAAAATGAATGAATAAATGAATGAATGAAAGAATGAATGAGTGGCCTATGTTTTCATTTTATTCCACAGTTTAAAAACTAAAATCACCTCCCATGGTATCAATGCCTCTTTCTTGGGAGAATCAGCTCCTGAGGTTAGGTCTAACAAGAGCTCATTGTAAGACACCAGACCTCCATCCTCAAACTGAAGGATCTGCAAGCCTCCAAGCATCTGGTGGTGGACCTGAGCCTTTAGATATGACTCCTGGGACTTGACTCTGCAGCAAGTAAAGCCAAGACAGTATGATCCAGAGTCTAACTGAACTCTGCCGCCACTGCACTACGCTGCAGATTTCCTGGTTCAGAAGTGTGGCTAAGCAGATGTGCCAAACCCCAAAGCCCAGTGACACAGGTAAGTCTCCACAGGGAACAGAACGATAGAGGCTGGAAGGCAGGGGATGCGGAAAAGGGGAAGACCGTGCTGTGGAGGATGAAGTTCTGGGCCAGGGAAGCTACAACCGAATGAGTGGTGTGTAGCAGGGGTGCCCGAGGCATCCAGACAGAGATCCAAGGACAGGTTAGGGCTGTATGCCTGCCCTGATCAGCAGTGCTGAGAAAACATCCTCTTGAGTTTGGGAGCGAGTACCTTAGTTAATTAATGAAAAAGACTCTCAGAGGCTGCTGTTGTCATGGCAACCACAAAAGGCTTAGTGGGGATTTGTATAGACAGACAAAAGGAAAGGAGCAACAAGTATTACCTCCCCCTCTTTCATGGAGAAGGGAGTTCCCTCTTCCCACCTCCTCTGTAGTGCAGGCTAAAGGGCTGTGTGAATGGGATGGATTCTGTCCGGATTCTGTCCTTATTCAAGAGGGACTGAGAGGTTTGGATGCTCAGTCTGACTGTATTTAGGTTTGAGTAAAGGATTCATGCTGGTGACCAGCCTCCTGTAACCCCGCCTCCTGCCCTAGTTCCAAGGTCACTCCCCCTCTTTCCTCCACCTGCGTCCCCGTTCCAACACCTGGTGCAGGACAGTGTACTTCTCCAAGAGGTTGGAGGTGGTTCATTAACCCCGGTCTAGTGACCATATACTGCCCACTGCCTGCTGCTCACACCCTGCCTTGCCAATTGCACTGAGGGCAGAGGCTTCTAGTCTCCCTTGGGGAGTAAACACACGCCTGTAACAAAATGCCTTGATCCCTTGGTACCTTCCTACCTGCCTAAGATGTTCTGTTGTAACACTCTGTTCTGCCAGCCTTTTCACCATCGTATCTTTGCTACAGTGTGTTCCCAGGTGTCTGCTCTAACAGGAAAGCCAAAGTCACAGGCAGGTCCTCTGTGGTACTCACCAGGCCTGGAAAATCTCAAATGGACCTACCCGAACACAATCTACAAATACAGTCTTTCGAAGCTTTTAGCTTAATCAATGGTATTGAATTGAGTCATTCGCTCCTAAGCTTTCTCTCCCATCAACTTGTCCAAGACACTAGCTTATTTGGCCACCTTGTTCTGACTGAATTCCCGGGGGATAAGGATGTTTGTATAGATCATTTGATGCATTCCTGGCACATACTGGGTTCTCAACAAATAATCACTGAATAGGTAGAAAAAAGTGACAAGTCTGCCTCTTAAAAGATATGGATACATATTATCAATGGCTGGTAGCAGGGTTTATATTCAACACTCAGGCTATATCTCACTAGAATAATCTAGGTGATTACTATACATTACTGTAAGTGAGATATGACCTTGCCAATACTTGGCTTAAGAAATTCCTTCACAGAAACAAGTGGAAATATATGAAACCAGGGTCCCCTGCCCTTCCCATTTTGGTGGGCTTTGTTTCCTGTCTGTCTTGCAGAGTCCCTACTGGCCAGTTTTAGCAGCCAATAACAAAGGTATGTCACGATGACCAGCAGACCCTCCGCTAGCCTTTTCTCTGATTCCCTTTCCCTCTGACCTCCCTCGTGCATGTGCTGCAATGACCTCCCCCATGAATGTGCTGCAATGACCTCCCCCATGAATGTGCTGCAATGACCTCCCCCATGAATGTGCTGCAATGACCTCCCCCATGAATGTGCTGCAATGACCTCCCCCGTGCATGTGCTGCAATGACCTCCCCCGTGCATGTGCTGCAATGACCTCCCCCATGCATGTGCTGCAATGACCTCCCCCGTGAATGTGCTGTAATGACCTCCCCCGTGCATGTGCTGCAATGACCTCCCCCGTGCATGTGCTGCAATGACCTCCCCCGTGCATGTGCTGCAATGACCTCCCCCGTGCATATGCTGCAATGACCTCCCCCGTGCATGTGCTGCAATGACCTCCCCGTGCATGTGCTGCAATGACCTCCCCATGCATGTGCTGCAATGACCTCCCCCGTGCATGTGCTGCAATGACCTCCCCCATGAATGTGCTGCAATGACCTCCCCCGTGCATGTGCTGCAATGACCTCCCCTGTGCATGTGCTGCAATGACCTTCCCCGTGCATGTGCTGCAATGACCTCCCCGTGCATGTGCTGCAATGACCTCCCCCGTGCATGTGCTGCAATGACCTCCCCCGTGCATGTGCTGCAATGACCTCCCCCGTGCATGTGCTGCAATGACCTCCCCCGTGAATGTGCTGCAATGACCTCCCCCGTGCATGTGCTGCAATGACCTCCCCCGTGCATGTGCTGCAAGCGTCCATCGCTTTCTAGGACACTGTGAATTGCATTGGTGAGTAGCAGGATGGCCAGGTGAGTCACTGCCAAGCTGTTTGGAGATGGACATGTGTGTGATCAGAGAAAAACCACCTTCAGGAGGGGATGTCTCCATGGGGGTATGGATGTTAGCTGCTGTCTCTGGGTCTTAGGGGCTGAATTTCAAGTCTTTAATTTCAACCCCATTCAGGATTGGGAGAGGCTACTCCCTCTGTTTACCTAGTGCACATCAGGTACCTCAGGCTGCAAGGACAGACCCATACCCCCTCTGTGAGATACCTACCTGTTCCATTCCTCAGGTAGGGGGGTATCTTGGGATCCAGGACACCTGGCTTCTAGGCCGGGCTCTGCCACTAGTTGCATGACTTTAGGCAAATCACATCACCTCTCTGGGCCTCAGTTTCCACACCTGAGAAATGAAGGGACTGAAGATTAGTCATTTGCCACTGAGTACCCATCCCCCACCCAAGCACAGCCCAGGCATGTTTCTCCCGTGAAAGACAAGCACTGCATGCAACTCCTGGTGCAACCTCGACCTGTGTCCCTTTCCTTCAAGAAAGCCTACTGTAACAGAGGGAAGGATGATACTTAAAAATAGCCCATCTTTGGTAGGCTCTAGCTCAGTAATAAGAGCACTTTCCTAGTATGTGCAATGCCCAAGATTTGGTCCTCAATACCAGAAAAAACAAAAACAAAACAAAAACCCCTCAAACTTAGTATTTTGACTACATTAGAGTTACACTTACTGAGGATTTAAATGTATAGTTTTAGGGTAGAGAAGGGAGAGAAGGAAGGAAGAAGGGAGGGAGGGAGGGAGACTGGCAGACAGAGACAGACAGACAGACAGACAGACAGACAGACAGACAGACAGACAGACAGAAAGCATGCGGATGGGGAGGAAGGAGACGCTTTGGAAGCTGCTGGACCGCAGAACATGACAGCTGGTTTTGAGGGTCCCACGGCAGGCAGGTGAGTGCAGTGGATAAGCGGTTGGCCTTTGGAAGCAGACTACCCAGTTAAGATCTTAGCTGCCAGGCGAGTGATAACTTAAAACTAACGTTAAAGACCAATTTTATACAAGGTAAGACCTATAATAAAATACAACAACAAAAATCCAGTAACCACTGCAGCCCCTAAATGCGAACCAATGTCAGCTCCTGTGCAATGGAGAAACACAAATCTGCACCCATGCTTTAGGAAGATGATGAGATAGCCCGCTGTCTCTGGTGCAGCCATTTTCATGGCTCATTTGGGCTCATTCGAGACTCCACTGCAGAACCCAGCTCATCTGGTTCATAGGTTTCATGAGTCACCTTACACAATTGCTCCTTTTGTGAACTATACTGACAGCTACAGAACCAGGTGATTTCTAAGATCCTGTCTAGTCAGGCTGCTGGGACATTGCCTGATGTCACCCATACCTGGTTCTCTTTTTGACATTGATTTCTAAGAGAAATGCCACTTATCTATATCCATTAATTGATTTGTCAGAAATTAAATCTTCTAGCTGTTACCTTCTTGAAGAAAGGGTATCACTTTAAAAAAAAAATCAAGGTGCTGGAGAGATGACTCAGCAGTTGAGAGTGCTGACAGCCCTTCTAGAGTACCTAGGTTTAATTCCCAGCACCCACAAGTAGGCTCACACAACCATCTGTAACTCCAGCTCTAGAGGATCCAACCCCCTCTTCATGGTGCACAGACATACATGGTGCACAGGCAAAACAATCCAATCACTCACATTACACTTTTTGTTTGTTTTTTCGAGACAGGGTTTCTCTGTATTGCTTTGGAGCCTGTCCTGGAACTCTGTAGACCAGGCTGATTTTGAACTCACAGAGATGCTCCCACCTCTGCCTCTGGAGTGTTGGGATTAAAGCCATGTGTCGCCAACGCCCGGCTCACATTACACACTTTAAAATTTTAAACAAACAAAACAGTGATCAGAGTTCATGTGGGGTACATGGCTGTAACTGCAGCCAGCACTGAAGAGGCTGAGGCAGGAGGATCTTGTTCTGGGCCAACAAGTGCTGACTTATCTTGAAAAGACCACCATCAAAACCAAACAACATAAAAATAACAGCCACTTCCATGAACGACTGAAAGACTGAAAGAAACTAGTCTTGTCTGCTGATTCCTTTAAGCATGAAAACGCTAATCTTTCTTGTGTGATAAATGCTCACACAAACACTGGAAACAAAGGGCCAGGGATGCAGCTATTAGCTAGAGTATTTACCTGCCATACATGAAGTCCTGGGTTCAATCCCCAGCTCTGAATAAACTGAGTGTGGTAGCCCAAACTAGAAATCCCAGCCCTTGGGAGGTGGCAGGAGGATCAGAAGTTCAAGGTCATCCTTGACTACACAGTGAGTTCAGGACAGCTTTGGCTATAAAACACTAAATAAATAAATACACTAAAAAGCAAAAACAAACCTAAAATTTGAAGTGGAAATATTAGAAATGTTTATCAGTATTCTCTTTATTTTATTGCAGCTGGAGACAGAGGCTAGCAACTCCTTCCGGCTATTATGCGAGGCTGCTCTGTCAGGCAGCTCTCTGGGCCAGCATTCCGTTTGCAGATCCTCACAGCTCCTTTCCTTTCAAACCGCTGCAGTCTGGCATCTGCTGCCTCCGCCCCAGTAATGTGGCTTCCAGTAACACCATCAAGATCCTGTAGGCTGCCAAATTTGGCAGACAGTTTCTATCCTCATTTTACTTGCTTTCCTGACGCTAAAGCCTAAAACCATTTGAATGTCTGCTGGGTGAGTTTGAATTTATTATTCTTATATAAGCAACAAGACAAAGGAGTCTTTAAAACAAGGGAATGACTAAAAATAGCTGGTGCTTCAGTTTTTCCAAGATGACCATCTCAAAAGAGATCAAATATGACGCACAGCATTTAAGAGAACAGGGACTCAGCCTATCATGGTGGCACACATCTGTCACCCCAGCACTTTGGAGGTTCAGGCAGAAGGATCACCAGTTTGAGGTCAGCCTGAGCTAACACAGTAGCACCTCATCTCAAGGACAGAAGTGCTGGCATGTAGTTCAGTGTTTACCCAACGTGAGCAAGCCCCTGTGTACCATTCATTCCCTGCCCTGCAATGAAGAGGGAGGGAGGGAGGGAGGGAGGGAGGGAGGGAGGGAGGGAGGGAGGGAGGGAGGGAGGGAGGGAGAATTTTAGAAATCCATTTGTTTTAACATCTGTTTTGTTTTGTTTTGAGACAGGGTTTCTCTATGTAGCTTTGTGGACCAGGCTGGCCTCCAATTCACAGAGATCCACCTCCCTCTGCCTCCCAAGTGCTGGGATTAAAGGCATGAGCCACCACTGCCCAGCTTGTTTTAACATCTTAAGACAAGATTTATTTTATGTGTCTGAGTGCGTATGCTATGTATGGCCCTGGAGGCCAAAAGAGGGGTTGGATTCCCTAGAGTTGGAGCTGTGGGTGGTTGTAAGCCACCTGAAGTGGATGCTGGGAGCCAAACTTAGATCAATTGGAAAAGCAGCAAGCCTGCTTAACCACTGAGGCGTTTCCCCAGACCTGAGACTAATTTGTTTAATCATTCACCTGTTCTCACGTGCGCGAACACACACACACACACACACACACACACACACACACACACACACACACACACACACACTGAATACCTGCAACGTGCCAGGCATTATAGAAGATGTTAAGGATGTAAAGGGCAAAGCAAACTAACAGATTTCAGAGCATATCCCAACTAGGCATAAGACAGTTGATTCTGAATTAGAACCCCATTGGCATGTAACATTCATATAGAAAACACACACGTGGTGGATTTTCGCAAACAGAACACACTGATTATTAGTAGCACCTGAATACAGACAGTGTATGAGCAGCCTCCCAGAATCCCCTCTGGGTTCCCCTGCAGACCCTTGATCCTCTCAGTAGTAAGTGCTTGAATTCTGTAGAGTTGAAATCATTCAGAATATATCCCGTGGGCTGCAGAGACGGCTCACTGGTTAAGAGCACTGGCTGCTCTTCTAGAGGACAGGGTTCAATTCCCAGCACCCACATGGCAGCTCACACTGTCTGTAACTCCAGTTCCAGGGGATCTGACACCTTCACACCAATGCACACTAAACAAACAAACGAACAAACAAACAAACATATTCCTGGCAAATCTCTGCCTTTGTTCAGTGTTATTGGGGAGATTTGTGGACTGGAGTCTATTGCTGTAGACCATACATTCTTGTTATTGTGGATTCCCTCTGCCTCTCTACTTGGGAACTTCCCATAGTAATTACATTCTCCCTACAGGAACATTGCCCACCCACTTTCTTTGCTTTTTTAAAAAGAAATTTGTTTGTTTATTTACTTATTTATCTAGTGTATGTGGCATGAATGTGGGTATATGGATGTGTGTGCCTCTAAGCATACATAGGAAAGCCATAGGAGGTACCTCTTTCCACCTTCTTCCTTGAAGTTAATAATATCTCTCCATCATGTACTTTGGTTTTAGGATATAAAGAACTCAGTTTGGAACTAACTGGGAAACTTCCTCCCTGCTAGCTAACTTTCATAGTGGTGGAAGGTGCTCTGAATCCCACCAGGGGGAGAAAAGACATTAATGTCCTTGGCTAGCACTGGACCCTTCAGGGAAGCATGTGTGCACTTGCGCAGTAGTGACATGAAGGTAATGGGAGTAACCAACCACTTTCTAATTGGCTTTGAGGGAATTCATGACTGGTCCTGTAAGCAAGCCAAAACTCATGACGGGGGAGGTCATAGGCCTTAGGGGAGATGACGTCTACGCTTTAATGGGGCTTAACCTCTGTTAGCAGTGTGTGATACGGTAACACAGAAACCAAACAGTACACAGATGCACAAACAGAATGGCCTTTTGTTTTTGCTATGCTGTGACGAAACACAGTGCCGCTGTGTGCTAAAGAGGTGTTCAACAAAAATCCCAGGTCTTCAGTATAATTTCTTAAAAATGTAATTGTTTTTAAAAGAAGAAGCTGTGTGGGATGGAGGAGGGGACACTAGGAAGATGATTCAGTCAGTGAAGTGCTTGTCATGCCAGCATGAGGACCTGAGTCCAGATCTCCAGCACCGGTGTAAAGAGCAGGTGTGGTGGTGTGCACCTGTAACCCTGGTGCTAACCGGGGCAGAGACAGGCCGATCCCTAGTGTTTGCTCCATAGCCAGTCTAGCTGAATTGGTGAGCTCCAGAATTGGTAAGAGACTCTGTCTCAAAAACAATATGGAGAGCAACAGAGGAAGACACCCAGAATCAACCTCTGGCCTCCACGTACAAACACACACGATTTCCAAAACATTCATAAAGAAGTTGGTACTGTAAAGTAAATGAACCTGGTTATGGTGATAAGACACAAGGGTGTGGTGGGGGGTAAGTTTAGATTGAGGACCTTGTCAAAGAGATGATACTCGAACCTACTTCTTTTTTTGTTTGTTTGTTTGTTTGTTTTGTTGTCTTTCAAGACAGGGTTTCTCTGTATTGTTTTGGAGGCTGTCCTGGAACTCTCTCTGTAGATCAGGCTGGCCTCGAACTCACAGAGATCCGCCTGCCTCTGCCTCCTGAGTGCTGGGATTAAAGGCATGCGCCAACTCCTGACTCGAACCTACCTCTAAAATGCTTGAAGGAACAAAATCACAACACAGTCCAGACACGGGAAATAAGAGTGTGCACAAAACACTAAATTCAATCCCCAGAATTGACAGAAAAGACTAGGCAGGGAGCCACTGGGAACAGAAACAGCAAGTCAGTGAACCTGGCAGGGGTCAAGTCTTCCCAGGACTGTTGACCACATTGAAGAGTCTGTGGTGCATTTTCTTGATTGATTATTGATATGGTAGAGCATGGCCAATTTTTGTGGGCAGTGCTACCCCTAGACTGATAGTCCTTGGTGCTATAAGATGGCAGGCTGAGCAAGCCATGGGGAGCAAGCCAGTAAGCAGCGTTTCTCAATTTCCTTTGCTTCAGTTCCTGCCTCCAGGTTCCTGCTTTGAGTTCCTGTCCGGACTTCCCTATATGATGGGCTATGAACTGCAGGCTGAAATAAACCCTCTCCTCCCAAGGTTGCTTTTGGACATGATGTAGACAGTTCTCCAGAGGAATGTGTCCTATCATGGGTTATCACAGCAATAGAAACCCTAATTAAGACAGCTTCTAACATCAACATCAGATGGTAAGTGAGAAATGGGGAAGAGACCAGTGATTGAAGACACTTCATAGTTAAGGTTAATCATCTCTTATGACATATATTTAACCACAATTAAAAATAACACTTTTGGGGCCGGGCACTGGTGGTGCACGCCTTTAATCCCAGCACTCGGGAGGCAGAGGCAGGCGGATCTCTGTGAGTTCGAGGCCAGCCTGGTCTACAGAGTGAGTTCCAGGACAGCCTCCAAAACAATACGGAGAAACCCTGTTTCAAAAACCAAAACTAATAATAATAATAACACTTTTGGGCCAGAGAGATGGCTTAGTGGGTCAAGGTACCTGTCACCAAACACAAGGACCTGACTCTGATGCCAGAACCCACATGGAGGAGGAGGGGAATAGCTTTTGAAAGTTGCCCTCTGACCTTCACAGAGCAGTGGACACAAGGAGAGCAGTCTCCCTCTTGCAGCCGTTAGCTAACTAGTTCCAGAGGTGAATGGAACAGAGTTTGGATTAAGAGTGACTGAGGAGATCTGTGGTCCAGCATGGTGGCATACACTTGTAATCCAAGGAAGGGTATTACAGGGGAATCATGAGCTGGAGCCAGCCTGGGATACCTACCAGGTTGAAGCCAACTGGGGCTACATAGAAAGGACCCTGCTTCAAGAAAGCAAAGACATAGGTGTTTGTGATTTAATTAAAAGAATTTAGAAGAATTTGATTGATTTAGAGTGAAACTGAATGTTTTAAAACTCCAGGTTAATAACTCCTTAAGTTTGTAAATTGTGTTTATGCATTAAGCAGTTATCTGATTAATTATGAGCTGGCTTTGTCAGCTATTTGAAACACTTCAGAGTCTTAAGTTTGTAGTTGTAGCTAAAATGCCAATGCCAGGGAGATATCCATTAACCAAATTCATAAGTGATGTTAATATTTAGGGGAATTCACTTGGTGAAATTTACAAGGTAACGTGGCTGCAAATAAAAAGCCACTGTTAGCTCTAGACAAGATGTACTGAATTTATAAATGCAGCAATGGAATCTGGGAATTATGTAAAAGGTCTAGGAGGGACTGGGATTTTAGGTCATGGTTTTAGTGAATTGAGCACTGGTTAGAATGCAGGTAACTGTTGAGTGTATTTGTGGATAGCCTGAGGCTCAGCATCAAGGATGAACTGCCATGTCTGCAAGACTCCTTTTACACCAGTCTCAAGGGTTCACTTTCTGCATTTCTCATTTTGATGCCTACTCCTCACAATGCCCTCACACATCACCAAAATAACTGATAAAAGTATATGTATATCCATATACATTTTTACATAGGAGTCCATCATTAATCCCAAATAGGAAAGAGAACTGTGAACAGAACAGAGGTTCCCACAAAACCACAGTGGGAAACATGGTGTTGAACAGTCCTGGCTCTTCTTCCCAAGAAGACCTCTGGGAAAGCCAAGGTGAGATGTACACCCATATGAGAGTGAGGTCTTTCTCCCCAGGCCTCTGTTAAGCTAATCAATTACAGGACTGCATGTGTCCTGGCTGGGTCAGACACTGTCCTTCTGCCTGCTAAAGCCAGGAGAATTAGGCTAATTTTTGAACAAAGGAATACATAATTTGCTTGGGGAAAGGCTCTGAACTTGAAGATTGGTCAGGACTGGGAAGGAAACTCTGTCTGTGTAAAATCTGCAATGAGAATTTTATCAGGTTTTTATGTTGGAGTTAGGGCAAGGAAAGACCTGAGTTCATGTGTGATGGCCTTTAATCTTGGAAGGTAGAGATAAATGCCCAGACGATGCCTCAGACCAAATAAATTCAAATCTGAGGTGGTATCAGAGATGTATATCTGAGAGCTACTATAGTCTAGACTAATAAAAACACAAGTAAGGGAATGGAAAGATGGCTCATTAGTTAAGAGTATTTGCTGCTCTGCAGAGGATCTGTGTTGAGTTCCCAACACCCACACGGGTTCACAACTTTCTGTAACTGCACTTCCAGGCTTCCTGCTGGAGCCCTCACCTGGCCTCTGGGGGAACTGCACCCACATTATGCATAGACAAACACACAGGCAACACACTCACATACCTAAAAATAAATATCCAAAAACTGGGTGGGGGGGGAACCCAACCCCAACAACCCAGAAATAAATAAAATTGATGAGCAGAAACATCAACTACAATAACTGTAACTGGGTTAAATGTCACCATTAAAAGAACTCAAGTGACATTGTTTTAGGTCTCTTACCTCAGCATTGTCTCTGTTCTGAATCTCCCATGACTTCAAGATTTTCACAATAAACACAAATTTGAATTTGTCCCAAAGAGTCAGAGTTCCATGGGATTTTTTAAAAAATTATGATCATATGTTTTCCCCTGAAACAATTGCTATGACCAGGGACTTTGATTATCCAGGCTTAAGTCTTATGCATACATACTCCTTTCCCTGAACATGAAGAGAAGCCATAGAACTACATAGGATGAGATTGTTGGGGAGAGGAGGTACCTCAAAAAAAAACTAGCAGAAGTAGGGAATGAATGCAAACTGGGCAGAAAAAAATAAAAAGCTGATGAAATGTAGTCTTCTTTTTAATGTCATAGATTAGTTCTGATTAGCCTGCAATAAGATACCAAAATCCATGGATATTCAAGCCCCTTATATAAAATGGTGTAATATTTATATACATGTGACACACACCTTCTTGTGTACTTTTTAAAAAGATTTATTTCATGTGTATGTGTGTATGTGTGAGTGCCTGCATGTGTAGAGACATGAAGAGGCCACCAGATTCCCTGGAACTGGAGTTAAAGAAGTTTGTGAGCCACTCTGTGGGTGTTCAGGACTGAACTCAGGTCCTCTGGAAGAGCAGCAAGTGGACTTAACCACTGAACTTCCTCTCCAGCTCCCCTTCCACACACTTTAAATCATCTCAAGATTGCTCAAAATATCTAAGGTAATATCAATGTTGTAAACTGCATTGTCTAGAAAATAATAAGAACATATATGTACACACCCAGTGTCAAAAATTCTTTTTCAAATATTTTCAATCTAGATGATTTTGGATGAGGAATGTGTAAATAGGTCAACTGCATAAATTTAACACATCATAAATGAAACAAAACTAAACCAACGTGGGTTAGGTTAAAAGTAGTAGATCTAAAAGTTAAAAACATCTGGGTGCTATTACACAAAGCAGATTGTATTTATGTACTTAGGAATATATATACACAATAATATGTTATTACATGTATCAAATATTTGTAATATATTACATATGTATAGATATATAATAACAATGCTGCAAAGAGGCTATGAATTCAAAAGAGGAAGGAGGGGCATGTGGGAGTGTTTAGAGAGAGGAGAGGGAGGGGGAAATGATGTAATTATATTATAATCTCAAAGAAAAGATAATTTTAAAACGTGACAAAATATGTGAAAGCTGAGGACTGGAGAGATGGCTCAGGGTTTTATTTCCAGCATCCATATCAGACTGTTATAACTGTCTGTAACTCCAGCTCCAGGATCCAACACCTCTAGCCTCTGAGGGCACCTGCACTCATGTGCACATACCCATATGCAGATACATACTAACATATAATTTAAAACAATAAAACAAACCTTAAAATTTTATATATAGGGCTGTGGAGATAGCTCAGTGGCTAAGAGTGATTACTGCTCTTTCAGAGAACCCAGGTGTGATTCCTAGCCCACTTCAGGCAGCTTACCTGTAACTCTCGTTCTGGGCTATCTGATGCCCTCTTCTGGCTTCCACAGGTACTTGTATACATGTGATGCATATACATTTACTTAAGGCATATACACACACACAAGCATAAAACACCTTTAAAAATCTTTTTTGAACTTCTCTTTAGGCCTGGGGAGGTGGCTCAGTAGGTAAAGTGCTTACTGTGCAAGTGTGAGGACTGGAATCTGGATCTACAGCCCCCGTGTAATGCTGTAATAAAGGTGGATAAGGTAACCAACCTCCCTGTAGTCCCAGCACCTGCAAGCAGAAGCAAAGCTTCCCCAGAGCCAGCTAGACTGGCTGAAGCAGTGAGTTTGGTGATTAAGAGACCTTGTCTCAATAAATAAGTTGGTGAGTGAACAAGGAAGATACCTGATGTTAACCTCGGCCCCTGCACACATGCTCACACATGAGCATGCACACCTCCACACACATGTGTACCTACACGCATGTGAACACATACACAAAAGTGTGTGTGTGTGTGTGTGTGTGTGTGCATCTGTTTATACTCACCTATCTTTGTCTTTCTCTCTGTCTATGTCTTGGCTAATGACAAATTTCATCTATTTTTTTCCTATTAAATTAGTGTGTTTTAACAACGATTTGCTTTTAAATGAGGCAGCAAATATTTGGTAGCCCTGGCAGTTGGTTCAGTACCTACCTAGAAATAGGGGTGTGGTCCCACAGAAGACCATTTTTCTTTAGCTGCTAAGGGCATACCTCACTCCAAGGCTGGAGGGTTAGATGTTTTAACTAGGCAGGTAGCTAGCTGCATGTTAAGTTTCTAGAGTATTTTGTTTGGGTTCATCCCTAGAAAGAACTCCACATTTCTGGGCATTTTATATAACTCTTAAATGCTTCCCTTAATATGTCAAATGAGGTGTCTTTTCTTTACTGAAGGACAAAGCAGCTCAGTGTTAGGAAAGTGTCCACACCCGCTGCCAAAGCCTCCTGCTTCGAGTTCAATTTTCTGGTGTCTTATTCTCAGTACTGAATGTCCCATTATTCCAGTTGGTCTTTCCAAGCCGCTGACCACAGCATGTTGACACACCACTTGAAATCAGAGATAACATTTCTTCCCATCTCCAAAAATGACAAGGACCAGGCCTGTGATTTTTCTGTCATTGTTAATGCTATACAGAAATTGTAACACCTCTTCCCTTCCAAATATTCTCATGTGTATTGTCCCCACTGGACAGCCAGTGCGCATTGGTGTGCAGAAGCATGAGCCACACCGCTCACTGCTTCACAGAATACATGGGAAAGGCTCACACTACGGGAAGAAGGGGGGTGCTAGCAATCTTCATCATCCTCGATGTCTGCAAACTGTTAACAGGAACCACCCCTAGCAAGTGCAGCACTTGGCAGCTTATCACTCAGATGTTTCTATTTTCGAGTACTCAAGTGAGGTCGAGGGCATCCCTGCATTCATGCCCTTTGTTTCAGCACCCTTCCAGTCCCTGGGCTGCTGGTCATGTGGCTTGCTGAGGCCCAATGAGATGGTAGTAGATTCAACCATCCGGAGATTGTGTGTGTGGTGTATTTATGGTTCATGCACAGGAGTGTGCATATCCATGTGTCTGCATGCAGAGACCAAAACGGGATGCTGAATGTCTTCTTCTATAGTTCTCTGTGTTATTTCCTTGAAACAGAGTCTCTCTGAGTCAGCTTGCCTATTAGGCCACACTGGTTTGCCAGCAAGCCCTGGGAAGCTACCCATCTCTGCCTCCCAGTGCTGGGGTTACAGACACATGCCGCTGTGCCTGGCTTCTCTAACATGTGTGCTATGGTTCAGTCTCATGTCCTTATGCTTTCAGAGTAAGACTCTTGCCCCTCCCGTGAAGGCGTCTCTCCAAGCCCAGTGCAGAGATTTGAAAAGCGCTTACACGTCTTTGCCCCTGTGTCTTTACTGTTGAACATGCTTTGGCCTAACTCATGAATTGGAGTTGAACTGCTACAGCTATCTTAGCTAACTCCCCCCCAAAAAGAACTCAGCCAAAGCCATATGAGGTACAGGCATGACCCATAGTCATGGGCAGACTTTGTGACCGTGTGACTTTGGGTTTGCAGAGAGCCTTGTGTTAAGGAAGGGCCTGTGCTTGACTTAATGCTCTCTGAACATCATATTGAAAGTCTTAATAATTTTTGAATAAGAGGACTTCATTTGACCTTGTGTATGTGGTACTGGAAAGTATGTAGCTGGTCCCTGCATGTCTGAGCTCTGACTCCTGAGTTGGCTGGGCTGGGATGCAAAGGGCCTCCCTGCCACTCTACAGACACGGATGAGCACATCCTTGCTCCTTAAGTGGGCTACTTAGCAGCACTGTAGCAGTATGTAAACTAAGCCTTCTTAGACAGGTTTGCAGTCCTTCCCCGCTTCAGCAGCATCTCAATAAGCTTCTTCTTCAAGTAAATATTTTTATTTAGTGCGTCTGTGAATACATGTCTACGTGGTGCACCATGTGAATTCAGTACCTGCAGAGGCCAGAAGAGGGCATCAAATCCCCTGCAACTGGGATTACAGGCAGTTGTGAGCCACCCTATGGGTGCTGGGAATGGAACCCAAGTTCTCTGGAAGAGGAGCCAACGCATCTGCCAGTCCTAGAATTTGTTTCTAATCTGTCATGTCTCACAAAACAATAGATTACATGAAAACAGCAAAACAGACTCTGGGTTTCACTTTTAGCGATTGCTTCTCCTCAGGATCATCAAGGTTTTCTTTTTCCTTTCCCCCAGCAATGAGGATTGAATCTTGAGTCTGCCCAAGGCTGGGAAAGTGCTTTACTGAGTTGTATTCTCAATGATTGTTTGTACTTTTTATTTTGAGATAGAATCTCACTATGCTGCCAGGCTCGCTTTGAGCTCACGCGCTGCAGCCTGGCAGGCCTTGAACGTGCAGTTTTTCTGTTTTCATCTTGCAAACAGTTGGGACTGCAGCCCTGTGCCATCAGACCCCATTCTACACCCGTCACACATATGTACTATATGAATGTGATTTTTTTCTCTACCACTGGCTTCTCACAGAGGACAGGTTTGCTGGTGGTGTAACAGCCATGTTTGTTTGGTGTCTGCCTCAGATAACCCTCGTGCTCACACACACACATGTGTTCTTATGTGAGGGTGGGCATGTATGTGCCATGGTGAACATGTGGAGGTCAGAGGAAAATCTCGGGTCTCTTACTGTCACTGCTGTGTAGGCAGGCTCACTGGCCAGCATTTTCTGGGGACTCTCTTGTCTCTGCTTCCCATGTCACCACAGGGAGACTTGGAGTACAGATGCTTGGTGCTGCATTGGTTTCATGCCAGGTATGGAGATCTGAGCTCTGTCCTCAGGTTTTGCAGCAAATGCTTCATCCACTGAGCCCCTCCCACCTGCATCCTGCCCAGCATTGCTGAGTCTGTTCTGCTTTGTTTTGAAACAGGATCTTACAAGGTAGCCCAGGCTGGCCTGGAACTCACAAAGATCGCCTGCCTCTGCCTCCAGAGTGCTGGAATTAAAGGCCTGCACCACCATGTCCTGCCTTCTACTGTTGCTTCCTCAGCTACAAATAAAATATGGGGACCATGAGATGGCCCAGCGGGTAAAGATACTTGCCACCAAGACTGACGCGAGTTCTCTGAGTTCTACATGGTAAGAGCAGAGAAAACTCTCACAGGTTGTCCTCTGACTTCTGCATGGGCATTGTGGCTTATGTACACCTACACACACACACACACACACAAACACACACACACCGAATAATATGCAATGGAAATAAAATCAAACAATTAAGTTATGCTCTAAATTTGAATGATTACTAAACTAGAAACAGTATTTTCGTTTTAAGTACAGGGACAAACCCAAAGCTTTGATCACACCAGGGAAACTCTGAACCACTGAGCTCCAACCCCAGCTTATTTTGCATGTGACTGAAGAACACTGGTTAGTCACACAGGTAATCCCACTTTGGAAAGGATGTGAGACCTCTGGCTGAATCGCACAGCTACCTGACAAAGCTGCTAATGGAAGATAAGGCACAGACAATCTCCTGTTCAGTAAAATCCAATTTTCAGATCTCTGCAGCCCTGTTTCTCATTCACACTTTCCCTGCCAGCCGCTCTGGTGAAATCGTCACATCACAGATGATCTGGAAGCCCTGTTCTCTCATTGAGCTTCTGTGGCAATGGTTGGAACTATTTTTATCATTGCTTTTACACTTCAGTGAACCACATTTTAGTCATTAATCTATTTTTGTTAATCAGAGCCACAACACAACATAGTAGTAACAAAAAGCAATGTTTACATTAGTAAACAATGGTATGCAAATGATAGAGCTAAGATAGACTATGTCCTACTAACCGAATTTCAGCTTTATCCTGTTAAACGACTGACAATCTTTGAATCACTGTTAACAGCAGTATGCAGTCAGTTTTTATTTTCTTGTCCATTTCAAACTTATGAAATGCTTAAACAGGTGACTTTTTTTTCATTGCTTTTGCCACAGAAACTACAAAACTACAGGACTATTTTATAGATACATTGATTTCATTTTAGGAACATGGATATAAAAGATAAGGATTGGAGCTCAGGAGATGGTTCAGTCAGTAAAGTCTTAAACTACATGAACAAGAAGAGATCAGTTTAACTCCCAGAACCCAGTTAAGAAGTTGGCATGGTGGTATACACCTATCCTCTCAGCACTAGTGGGGTAGAAGGTCAGAGGACAAGTTCCTAGAGCTGTTCTTTCTTTCAACCATGTAGGTGGGTCCCTCAGGCAAACTCAAATCTTTACTCTTGGTGATAGGCAGGATTATGTGCTGAGCCATCTGGTCGACCCCCTTTTGAATTCTTCAAGCTGGGTGAGCTGGCCTCCTACCCTGTTTCTTTAGCATCTCCTTCATCCCTCCTCCTATATCTCCCTCCCTCCTTTCCTTCCATCAATTTTCTCTCTGTTCTTACAGATTTCCCCTGTAGGGCCATGTGGTGACACATGGCCTGCTCTGCCCAGAAATCTGACCTTCCATCTCCGTGCCTACCTTGTTTCCTACATCTGGAACATCTTTTTAGCCGTTTCTCTCTTTATTACGCTATGGGCTTCAACATACCTTTTATCATTCATTTTGAGAGCTGTCTCTGTCATGGTCTTTTTTTTTTTTTTTTTTTACCCACATTAGTGGTTGTTACCTTGGCTGCAATTACCAGCCTAGATTTCATTTCTTTCCATTCTCCACACAAAAGTGTGAAAATATCTATAGTGACAGCTGAGGTATTAAGAAGCCAAATATAACAGAACTGAATCTACTCCACTGATCTGACTGTTCCCTGGTCTCTCATTACTCGGCTCTGCTTATTGACTTATGCCTCAATGAATAGGCAATTCCTTACCTTCTAATGTTACTCGCATGCAGTAGGGAGATAGAATTAATTCTATTATAGTCACTAGTTAACTTCATGAGACAAAAAGAATATAATCTGTTTTACCTTCTCCAATTTACATACTGAGAGTGAGACCCCCCCTCCAGCCATAAGGGAGGCTTCTAAATTCCCTAACTCTAAGACATAGAACACTGCATATAAAGACATAAAAAATACAGTTCTAGCATAGCAACAAGACTGTTTCTTATCTTTGATGATAATTAAGAAGTCTTTGGGGACAGGGCTGGGGAGATGGCTCAGCATTTAAGTCCTCTTGGTGCTTTCAGAGGACCTGGATTAACTTCCCAGCGCCCACATGATGACTCACAACTGTCTGTAACTCTAGTCCCAGGAGATCTGACACCCTTGTCGGGACTCCAGTGGCACGCATCCATATAGTGCACATACATACATGCAGGCAAAGCACTCCTACACATGATATAAAAACAAATAAATATTCAAATTAAAAAAGAAGGCTTTAGAGATGAGGCTGTTATTCTTGCCTAGCATGCATAGGCTCTTGGTTCTATCTTCAGTGCTGAGAAACAAAAACAAACCTATCAATAAATCAATTATATTCTCTCTAAAGAAAAAGTAGTGATTTAGCACAGTGGTCTCCAAACTTGTTTTGAAAACTCACTTCAGCAATCTACAATCTAAACCTGAACAAATGTGTTTATTTACAGTTCATAATTTTGTACCACTCAGCAGTATTCAGTATACCACAAACTATCATGAAATATGAAGTAAGCCAAGGCTCAGAGACCATTGAAGAAGGGGGAGAGTTATTAAGAGCCATAGGCTGGGGAGGGTTGGGGTGAAATAGTTTCTTCATGACAGGGCACTCATGAACTCATAGCAGCTATGGCTGTTGGCACAAGACCTGCTGAAGATGAAGCTAACCAGCTTCCAGCATGGAAGGGAGGGGTTCCGGAGCTCTCACCCCTAACTGAGGAGCTATGGACAGTTGATGTTTCTGAGGGAAGAAAGGTAAGTTTTCTTTAAGAATGTGGCCCCATGATCCAGAATGGTAGACCCACCCATGAGTTAGGCAGAACAAAGTAGACCTAGTGGGGTATTAAAAAGAAAAAAAAAGAGGACACAAAATTGGGAGTGTATCGAGATGTGGAGGTTGGTCTGGAAGGAGTTAGAGAAGGAGTGGGGGTGACTATGATCAAAATACATGATATGAATTTCTCAAAGATTAAAATATTAACTAAAATTAAAGAGGATCGCACGCATGACTATATGAATATGGAGCAGTTCCATTATATTCCTCCCTTATCCCAGGGGATCTTCTCTGGCATCTGCGGAGCATATTTGCATCTCTTATCCATTGGGCACTGTGCTCAACATCCATACGATAGTCTATCTGGGCAGGTCATTTAACCACTTGAATTTCAGCGGCTTCCCCAATGAGATGGGAATTCTAAGTGAGTATCACAGTGTTGTGGGGGTTGAAGTTATGTATTCAACAAAGAACTAGGATTGGGAATGGGAACACAGTCCTATCATGATCTACCATGAGTGACCCAGAAAACAACAGCAACAACAAAAACTGCTATCAAGGACTATTGAGGGATATCTAACCTGTGGCCCATATTGCTATGTGTGACCCAGGATAGCTAAAGATGAAGCTTAACACATCCATCGATGACAATGTCATGACTCCATGTCAAAAACTCTGGGCTGGAGTTGGAGGTAATTTCTCAGTGGGTAAAGTATTTGCTGAGCAAGCATTAGAACCTGAGTTAGGATCCTCAGTGCCAACATAAAATCAGGAGCATGGTTGTAAGCCCAGTGCTAGAAAGTGGAGACAGGAAGATCCCAAGAGCTTACTGACCCAGAAGTCTAGGTGATTAGTGAGATCCAGGTCCAATGAGAGACCACATCTCAAAAGAAAAAATACGGTGGAGAATGATGGAGGACACCAACATTGACTTTTGACCTTCATACACACGTACACCCATTCCACTTTTACACAAATCGAACACCCTTAGTTAGAACCGCATATCCAACTAGGTGAAGCAATGAGATTAGTGGCTGGCACTTGCAAAGTACTCAACAAATGCTTTTGGAAATTATTTCTAGCAGATGAGCCCAGTCAGGACCCTTAACGCAGCACAAACACAGACAAAATCAAATGTCCACAGCATGGCTTCTGAACAGAGCACTGAAAGCAGAGACAGCTTCATCCTATCTGAAGAACCCAGAAGTAACAGCATGGCAAGGGGAAGACAGGCTCCAGGGCCACACACCCTGCGTGTTAGGATAAACCACGAGAGGAACCTTGGTGGATTCCATGGCAGGCGACGGTGACCGAGGTTGGGGTGCGGGGGAAGCGGGGGACGTACAGGATAAACATGCCAGGCAGAGAAAGCTTAGTGAGAAGTTTTATTAGAAAAGGGGGGGAAGGAAAGAGAAAAGAGGTAAAGAGACAGAGAGAGGACAGAAGAGAAGAGGGAGACAGGAAAAGTCCTGTCTGCCCCAGGGGAGCAGCAGGAAAGAGCAGGAAAGAGAGAGTGGAAGAGAGCAGAAGGGGGGAGGGGAGAGAAAGAGAACGGAAGTGGGTGGAACCTTTCTTTTAAAGATCCAGGGTACATACACCTGCCATGCACAGGTGGGTGAGAGGCGGTGCCAGGTCTGCCTGGATTACAACACTAAGTGGGAACTAGATGACCTTTTGTAACAGGACACTGGCTCATAGGAATCGCCATTGTATTAATGTCATTGTTCCTTGCTATCAGTCCTTTGGCCCAGATCCCCAAATCGGCAAATGCTGAAATCCATGACAAAACGGCACAGCATTTTCACATAGGTATGAATGACTACCTTTCTGTCTACTTTGTTGTTTCTGTTCTTGATGGTGATAGGGTCTCACTAGGTAGCCCAGGCTGGCCTGCAGCTCTCAGTCCTCCTGTCTCAGCATCCTGAGTTCTGGAATTGCAAGTGTGCATCCAATCTGGCTTCATTGATCTAATGAGACTACTACAGGGACCCATAGCACGGAAGGTTTAAGAAGCCGCCAGTCTGGATGGTGAAGTGGTTCAGCAGGTAAAGGCTTCTGCCACCAAGCTTAATGACCTGGGTTCTATTCCTAGGACCCACATGGTAGAAAGAAAGAACCAACTCTTACAAAAAAAAATGATAAATAAAAATAGAAAGCATTAGCCAGGCGTTGGTGGCGCACGCCTTTAATCCCAGCACTCGGGAGGCAGAGGCAGGCGGATCTCTGTGAGTTCGAGACCAGCCTGGTCTACCGAGCGAGTTCCAGGACAGCCTCCAAAGCCACAGGGAAACCCTGTCTCAAAAAACCAAAAAAAAAAAAAAAAAAAAAAAAAAAGAAAACATTGATGCACACTTATAGTGAACAAGACATACATGCAAGCAAAATACATTAAGGTAAAAATAAATAAAAATTCGGGAAAAAATTGGATTAAGATACCACAAGGAGCCGGGCGTTGGTGGCGCACACCTTTAATCCCAGCACTCGGGAGGCAGAGGCAGTCGAATCTCTGTGAGTTCGAGGCCAGCCTGGTCTACAGAGCGAGTTCCAGGACAGCCTCCAAAACAATACAGAGAAACTCTGTCTCGAAAAACAAACAAAAAAAGAAAGAAAGAAAGAAAGAAAGAAAGAAAGAAAGAAAGAAGCCGGGCGGTGGTGGCGCACGCCTTTAATCCCAGCACTCGGGAGGTGGAGGCAGGCAGATCTCTGTGAGTTCGAGGCCAGGCTGGACCGACAGCCTCCAAAACAATACAGAGAAACCCTGTCTTGAAAAACAAAAAAAAAAAAAAAAAAAAAAAGAAAGATACCATAAGGACTAAAAGATGCATCTATCTACAATCATAGAAACAATATAAAATATAAAGAATATTTCTATGATCAGGTATTATCTCTACAATTATATAGAAAGACGTTATCAGATTTCTCTCCATCCAGAGAAAACAAGCACAGAAAAAAATTCTTATAGACTTCTACAATATGATTCATATACATAAAACTTTGAATTGCAGGACTGGAAAGGCAGCTGCTCTTCCAGATGACCTGGGTAGGGTGTCCAGCAACCATCTGACAGCTCACAGGCAGCCGTAACTCCAGTTCCAGCGTGTCTGGTGCCCCCTTCTGTCCTTCGTGGGCATTACACTCATTTAGTACACACAGGCTGGCAAAATGCCCATACACACAAAATAACAAAATAAATATAAACAGCTTAAAAATGATTTTGAACGCCCCAATTTCCAAAATACATTGTTTTTAAAGTGCACATGGAAAATTTACCCAAAATTATCATGTCCTGGGTCAAAAAAGAATATCTCAACAAATACTAAAGAATGAAACCATAAAGTATGTTCTCTGACAACAGTCAATAGTAAAAACGTAAGAAAAGAAGAACTGTCCCCTTCATGTTTTAGGAGGAACACTTTGTGGATAATTTTTCTGGTGGTAATGATAAAATAATCTTAAATCAAAAATAATAAAAATATTCCGTAACAAAGTATGGGGCCTAGCTAAAGTCATGCTAAGAAAGGGATTATAGCTCTATAAACCTATGCCAGAAAGAAGTAAAGCTGAAAGAATCAAGATCCAAACACTCATCTCTAGGATTTTTAAAAGAAAATAATAAATTAAACTCAAAGAAGCCAGGCATGGTGGTGTATATTTTAACCCCAGTACTTGGGAGGCAGAGACAGACAGATCTCTGTGAGTTCAAGGCCAGTCTGATCTCCAAAGCGAAATCCTGCCTCAAACACAAAAACAAACAAAAAAGAAAACCTCAAAGAAACCAGAAGGAAATATTAACATCAAGAAATTACTAAATTAGGGAGCAAACATAAAATAAAGAAGATGGACATAATTAGGAGCAGGTCCTCTTATTTTTATTTTTCACATATTTTGTTGAGTATTATCATGTGTATTTGATCTGTGAGTATGGGTGTGAGTGTGTGCATGTCATGGACACTCATGAAAGGCTGAGGACAGTTTGCAGGAATCGGTTTTCTCCTTCTACCATGTGGGTCCCAGGGATCAAACTCAGGTTGTCAGTCTTGGCAATTTGCACCTTTATCAATGGAGCCATCATGCCGGCACAAGAACAAAATAAAAACAGGTTTTGTTTAAGAAAAATGTATAATGAAACACATTTCTTCGTAATTTAAATTTTAAAAAGTTGGCTCTTTGAACAAATTAAGGACAGAAAGGGTAAATACTTTGTAAAAACTGGTGAAAGAAAAATGCAGAATATATTTTTAAAAGGACATCAAAGCCTATAGATACAGAAAAATTAACAAAATATTATAACTTTGTGAAAATAAAATTGACAATCACAACATGATGGGCAAATGCCAGGATGAAAACAACTTACCAAAAGGGGAGAAATCTTGAGTTTCACATTCACTAAAAATCATGATTACATATTTTTAACTTTTCCATGAAGCAAACTCTAAGTCCTATTATCTTCACCAGCAGTGTCTTTAGGGTTTATTTATTTTAAACTTACATGTATGTATGAGAGCTTGCATGAGTCTATGTGCACTACATGCAGCAGCATCCTGCACAGGCCAGAAGGGGTGTCAGATCACCAAGAACTGGAGTTGCAGGTGGTTGTGAGACACCATGTGGGTGCTGGGAACCAAAGTCTGGTTCTCTGCAAGAGCAGCAATTTCTCTGTCTCTGTCTCTGTCTCTGTCTCTGTCTCTCTCTCTCTCTCCTTATTTTGTTTTTTTGAGACAGGATTTCTCTGTGACTTTGGAGGCTGTCCTGGAACTAGCTCTTGTAGACCAGGCTGGCTTCGAACTCAGAGATCCGCCTGCCTCTGCCTCCCGAGTGCTGGGATTAAAGGCATGCGCCACCACCGCCCGGCCCATAGCAATTTCTCTTAAGCAGTGAGCCATCTCTCTAACCCTTTGACTAGGAAAGACTATTTAATGTTCTTTAATATTCAGGGAAGAAATCTACTAAACTAACCCAAACTCCTCCAAGGAAACTATAAAGCAACATGAAACATTTTCCAAATTCATTTTCTCAGTGTGGCACAAGCCTCTTATGCAAATCTGGTAAGATTGTAAGGGGAGAAATTACAGGAATATTCTTCTCCTGAACAGAGTAAATTAATATATACTCATAGACTAATTCAAGCCTATAAATACAATATTGCTAAGGTAAGTCCAGTTACATTAAAGGATGTTACACAATCATGGTAAAACAGAGACCACTTAGGGAACTCCTACCTAGTGTCTAAGAGTTAAATATCACTCACTAGCCTAAAATAGTTAAGTAGAGAAATCCTGTTAGGATTTCAAAAGACAAAGAATAACCACCTGATGAAAATATATATAACATATATATGTATATATATATATATATAAGAAAACTCAGAGCAACAGAGAAACTTTCTTAATCTGACAAGAAAGAAAACGCCTACCAACAATGAAACCCTTGGGCAGCCATGTTACCTAATTGCATCAGCTGAGCTCTTTTCCTCTGAGGCCAGGAGACAAGGGTAATCGTTTTGTCTCTGTTACATTTTATTAGAAGTCTAAGCTGGTGCAAGGAATCAAGAGAAAAGGATATTAAAAGATGTATGAATGGTAGAGGAATGGCAGCTACTGGCAGAGAGCAGTTTGGTTCTCTTGCAGAGTTGAATGGCTGAATGTTCTATGATCCAGGACTTCTTCCAATGTGCACCCAGCCTGGAGACATTTTGCACTGGCACAACATGAAACAAATACCGAGAATGTGTATAGCAGCTCTGTTCGTGAGAGCAGAAAACCAGGGAAACATTCCAGATGCCAATCAAGAGCAGATAGATGATCAGCTCTAGTCTGTCAGTGGTGAAAATGAATGGATTCTACAGCTACTCTCATCAATATGGACAAACCTTACAAAATAGTAAGCAAAGAGATAGAAGAACACCTGTGTCTGAGTTATACTCACAAAAGGTTAAAAGGGGTTTAATAAGATATCCCTTAGGGGCTGGAGAGATGGCTCAGAGGTTAAGAGCACTGACTGCTCTTCCAGAGGACCTGAGTTCAGTTCCCAGCACCCACATGGTGGCTCACAACCATCTGTAACGAGATCTGGTACCCTCCTCTGGCATGTAGGAAGAATACTGTATACTTAATAATAAATAAAATAAATTTGTTTAAAAAAGACATTCCTTAATACATGTGGGTGATAAAACTATAAAGTCAAGGCAAAATAGCTGCTAGGGAGGATGAGGAGACACTGTGGGAAAGCGCCTTAGGGACCAGGCGATTGTAACAACCTTCTGATGCTTCAGGCTGTGTGCATGCACTTTGTATGGACTCTGGTATGCCTCATTTAATCATCTTTTCATTCTTCTTCCTTTAGAAAAAGGTTTATTTACTTTTATTTTATGTGTATGAGTGCTCATCTGCATGTGTGTATATGTACCAATGTGTGCAATTTCCAAGAACAGAAGACTGCATCAGATCTCCTGCAATTGAAGTTATTAGCAAGTGAGCCACTGTGTGTGTGGGTTCTGGGGATCAGAGTTGGATCCTCTGGGAGAGCAGCCTGTGTTCTTAACCACTGAGCCGTCTCTCCAGACCCTAAAACACCTTTTCAAAAGAATTTCCTTTTGTATCTCATTACTAGTTTACAGAAAATACAAAGGACAGAGGAAAGTATTAAATGACACCATGATCGACTAAGTCCAAACTGGGCCAAGTGATTTTATTAACACAATTCTAAGGAGAAAAAAAAAAAAAGAGAAGGAATCAATCGATTAAAGAAGGTAGTAAGAGATATCTTAATCAATTGCTACAAATGGGCTTATTTTTTTCATTGTTGTTTTTGTTTTTCAAGACAGGGTTTCTCTGTATTATTTTGGTGGTTGTCCTGGAACTCGCTCTGTAGACCAGTCTGGCCTCGAACTCACAGAGATCCGCCTGCCTCTGCCTCCCGAGTGCTGGGATTAAAGGCATGCGCCACCAATGCCTGGCTCATATGGGTTTATTTAAATGTTCAAACTGATAAAAGATTAAATGACAGGTGACAATTGCCAATATGCATGACTAACTGGATAGCTCAGAATGAAGACTTACTCTTGGTTTGGGGGGATGTGGTTTGGGGGGATAGCATATAATAGTTATGTTTAAAGGAGGTAGGGCAGTCCTTGGAGCTGGAAGTGTAGTTCCACAGTAGAGTGATTGTCTAGCCATTGAAAGGCCTAGGCTCAATCCTAGCACTGAAAAACATTCAAGAATTTTTTAAAAATTAAAAGAGAGGTAGTTAAGAACATGTAGGGCTAGGTGTGGTAGCCCATAACTTTAATCCCAGAACTCTAGAGGCAGAGGCAGGTATATCAATGTGAGTCAGAGGCCAGCCAGCCTTGCCTGTATAATGAGTTCTAGAACAGTCAAGGCTACATAGAGACCCAATCTCAAAACAAAACAACAATGCCAGGCAGTGGTGGCACACATCTTTAATCTCAGCATTGGGAAGGCAGAGGCAGGCACCTTTAGTCCCAGCACTGGGAAGGCAGAGGTAGACAGATCTCTGAGTTCAGAGGACAGCCTGGTCTGAAGAGTAAATTCCAGGACAGCCATGACTACACAAAGAAATCCTGTCTTGGCAAACAAAAGTCAAAACAACAAGACAAAAATACCCCCCCCAAAAAAACCCAACCAAAAAATCTGTATGTAAAATTACATCATGCTTAAGATTTGACCCAAGGGGCTGGAGAGGTGGCTCAGAGGTTAAGAGCACTGACTGCTCTTCCAGAGGTCCTGAGTTCAAATCCCAGCAACCACATGGTGGCTCACAACCATCCATAATGAGATCTGGTGCCCTCTTCTGGTGTCAGACATACATAGAGACAGGATGTTGTATTCACAATAAATAAATAAATTTTAAAAAAAGATTTGACCCAAGATAGTCCTGGAGGGGAGGGATGGTGTGGGGTGAAAAAGACTACCTATGAGCTGAAAATTATTGAAGGGAATAATGGCTGTGTAGGTTTCACTGTTATATATATGTATATGTTTTCAATTTTGAGTAATAAAATATAAAATAAGAACCAGGAGCAAGCAAGGGGAGGAATATTGGCTAAATCAAGATCTGCTTTGAAAGGAGAATAAAAAGAAGGAGTGTGGGGTTTGGGACTTACTATCTTATCTTGCTCAGAATAGCATCAGTTTTCCCAGCAACAACACAGACCCACATTTCTCAAACTTGAATGTGTTTATGAATCACCCAAGGTTCTTGTTAGACTGTGGGTGGGAATGCAGAAGGCCTGGGGTGGACCTGGAAGCCAGCTCTTCTAGCTCGTGTGCAGGTGATGCAGACTGAACTGATACTCCCAGCAGGCTATCTGGCAGAACTCAGCCATTTGGGGTTGGACGTGCTGATGTATGCCCATAATCCTAACACTCAGAAAGCTGAGGCAGGGGGCTGTCGCATTTTAGGCCAGCCTGGGATGCAGTTTTTTACTCACTGTAGCTTCTGTTGCTTTGAGAGTGCCCTCATCCCCTATCACTCCTTCCTGTTCTTACTGTGGTCTGGTAGCATCTGTGACTCACCTTCCATTCATTTCCTTCTAACCCCCACCCCTCTGGGATTACTCAACCTGGCTGCCCTCTGCCATCTCCAGGTGCTAACAGTTAAAAGTTACTGGAGACAAGTGCAGGACTTTAAACACATCTCTCTGCTCTTAATAAGCATTTTTCTCTGCCCTGAAACCCCCACTACCTGCCTTAATATTCACATCCCCCTCTTCAAAATAACCTGTATCTCAACTACACACTACCCAGCTGCATGACTGCTACACTAAACTGCCTCCTTCCTATCCCTACCCACTCCTCTAAGCTATGTTTGTTTTGCCCCAGGACCTTTATATGTGCTGTCATCCTGTGAAAATAGAAGTTTACTGAAGTCTATCTGGATTAAATTTCATTTTAGGACAACGTCTCAAAAATCTTCCTGGACAGTCTCAATAATGTGAGGAGGCCTTGCTGCACCACACCTGCTGCATCCTAGACCTCCAATATCTTTCCCAATCAAATACTCAGACCTAAGCATGAAATGGTGTATGATCAGGATAGGTTTATCTCTAAACACAAAACTGGCTTCATATTACCTCTTGGCTTCAGTTCCTCCCAATATTATAGAGGCACTACCCAGTTTAGTGTGTGTATGTGTGTGTGTGTGTGTGTGTGTGTGTGTGTGTGTGTGTGTGTGTGTTTGGTGTGCATGTATGCTTACAGGTGCTCAGGCATATGGGTCATGTTGGGTGTCTCATCTTGACCATTCTTCACCTTTAGATTTTGGACAAGGTTCTCTCATTGAGCCTGAAGCTCATCCATACATCTAGCCTTGCTGGCCAATGAGACTGAGGAATCTACCTGTCCGTGTTCCCCCTGCCATCCCCCAGTGCTGGGGTTACAGGAGCACGTCACCAACCCCAGCTCTTTACCCAGGCTCTGGGGATCTGAACTCAGGTCCCCATGCTTATGTGTCAGACACTTTGCTAACTGAGCCAACTCCTAGACCCTAAGCTTATCTAGTATGTCTGGGGGAAAAATAGACACAGTATTTTGTAACTTTCCCAATCAAGGGGTGCATTTCTCCACCCTGGTCCCAACTGTGTAATTGGTTTAGGTCAATACGGCGGCAGCAGGAGTCAGGTTTCCCTCTCTGACTGCTGTTGGGATCCAACCATGCCATGAAGAAGACTGGATATGGAGCTATACAGCACACACCATTTGTTTACTTTTTCCCTGGTTTGTTTTTTGACAACTTCATACGCGTATACAATGCACCGTGTCCTTCTTTATTCCTTATCCCCCTCCCATTTCTACTGACCCTTCTTTTACCCAACACATCCCCCTCCTACTTCCGTGTCTTTTGTGTGGATGTGTGCGGGTCTTATCCAGCCACAGCTGCTGCGGGTTTACAGTTGCAATGGCTATCCCATATCTAGAAGACAGCATATCACAATACTCCTCCATCCGCCAGTTCTTATTATCTCTCTACCGCCTTGGCCTTGGAGGGAGTGATACAGATGCGCTGTTTCAGGCTAAGCACTCAGCAGCCACTGTTCACATCATCCCGACCACAAGTTTTACTAGTCTCTGCATTAACCAAAGTGCACTGTTAGAAGGCCCCATCAGTTTCAGTGCCCCTGCCAATCAGCAGTCCCAGATCATGACCTCTTCTCCCAGCCAGCCTACTGGCCACCTAGCTGGACAAGCCAATGCTGCCAACCAAGCACAGCGGCACTCACGTCATTCCAGCTGCAATGGCTGACTCCCAGAACAAAGAGCTACAAACCATCCTTGTTTTAAGCCACTACCTTGGAGGTGGTTTGCAACCCAACACACACCGATTCACTTCATGGGGTTTCTCTTCATACTGCAAATCCACTTCCCTGCTTTAGGCTTTCATGGTTGCTCATCATCCTGGGATGAAACCTAAGATCCCCAAGCAAGGTCTGCAGAGCCCTTTACAACCCAGGACACCCAAACTGATACAGTCACACCCATGCCTCCTGCTCAGTCCACGGCTCCTCACTGCTCCTCGAGGAACTGGCTTGTTCACCTAGTCCCTGCTTCTCCTCTGGTTGGAGAGCTCCTTTTGACCCTTCACCTTGTTGGTTCTGACTCCTTTCTCAGATCACATTGTCACAGAAGCCTCCGGTGACCACTTTTCTTTTACTCCCACTTTGCATGGCTGAAATCTGCCTTCTGTGTCTTCTTGGTACCTTGTTATTTTCTTTCTTAGCAAATACCCTGGTTTGAAACAATAGATTGCCTTATGCAGTGACTTGCCTGATCTGTGTAAGAACAGGGCGTTTTTATTTTGTGCACAAATGTGGCCCCAAGCCTACACAGAACCTGTTGCATGGTAACTGTTGGCTGGCCGCTTTTTTTTTTTTTTTTTTTTTTTTTTTTTTAGGCAGGTTACCATGATGGTTAACTGTATAGTCCCCTAGAGAGAAACTGCTGGGGCCCCAAATCCTACCTGGTCATTTACTAGCTGTGTGACCTTAAGCAAGTAAGCTGACTTGTCATTCTGTGCCTCAGTTTCTCTGAGGTGCTAAAGGTGACATTCCCTTCCTGAGCTGCGGTGGACTGTGCTCTGTTGTTGTTTCTTGCAGATGCCTGCGTGCCTACAGCCACCCACTTGCTCTGTGCCCACGGAGGCTGCCACCATGGGATTCACAGGGGACTCACATCAGCTTTTCCCCAGGCTACTTTCTCAGCCAGCTCTGCCTCCATCTGCAAAGGCGTGGCCTCAAACTCAGAGCAAGCTCCCCTGTGTTTGGCACCCGAGAATGTCCCCGGGGCACTGAATTTTGGCTCTGTTTGCAGCCTTGACGTCTCCCTCAAAGTCAAATGTTTGGAGTTACAGAGATTTGCCTCCTGATGGCTGTCACCCTGCCTCCTGTCACCTGATGAGTCTCGGCTTGGCTGGCATCTGGGGGGTTAACAGACAACCTTCAGACAATCCCAATGGCAACATCATCTGAGTGAAGGGGAAAAAAATGACAGGGGACCTTAGTACATTTCCAGTCTCCAAGTCCTTAGGACCTGGCCTTTTCATTCCTGGACAGAAACGACATACAATCCAGGTATCCAAAACAAAAACAAAAAGATTTTTAAAACAAGATGAGAGGTGCGGTGCGGGGGTGGGGGTGGGGGAGGGGTAGGGGGCGTGAAAAGGGGCAGAAAAGATCAAGGTGAGAGGTGAGGAGGCTTAGAGGAGGCAGAAGAAAAGAGTGGCAGGGGGCAGACGGGGGGGGGGGGGGGCCGCAGGAGACACGCAGTTGCTTGGTCCTCCCCGGCAGGACCTAGCTTCGCAGGGCAGGGCCCAGAGCTAAGCTCCCCAGAGTCGCGGATGCTCCCCCCTCCCCCAGCTCCCTTCCACCCTGCCTTGGGAGGGTGTCCTGTGCATGCTAATGAGACAGTTGAGGACAGCTTCCCAGATAATTGTTAAAGTGTTCAGCAACTTACCAGGCTGAGAGTCAGAGGACTGCAGAATGATGGGGGGCACGGCTCCTGGGGTGGGGGAAGCAAAGGGGCCTGGTCTCCAGGTACCGGAGCTCACAGGCTGCAAAACGAAGAAAGGTTTTCCATTCGGTCAGGCACCAACGCAAAGGTAGGGAGAGCCAGACCAAAAGGCAAAGGAAAGGAGGGGAACCTGCGTGTGTTTTTGTATTTAAATTGTTTTTGAGCCCACGTAGCCCTGGGAGTCACATGCCGCCTCCAACATCACCGGAGCCATCACATGATACAGGTCCCCCATCATGTGATGAGAAAAATCTGCCTAACTTCAGGCCCCCCCACCCCCACCTCTGCTCACAGACTGACAGACGAAGTGCTTCTGGAAGAGCCCCCCACCCCCAAATCAGTGTCAGAGGGAGGGATGCAGATAGGGGAGCCTGAGCCCACGCAAGGCTGGTCTTGATGAATTGTTAATGCGCCTCTCTCGCCTAAGCCCTGAGACTTGGAGCAGTGCCAGCCTTATTTGAATTCCAGCCTTGAATAACCAAGTGTTGTCACCGCTGCCCCAGCAAATGCAGGGCGCTTGAGCTCACACCATCCTGCCTCGTTCTGGGGAGACTGATGGCTGCCTCCCCTACCCACAGCTTCCGAACCTCGTCACCAACTGTGGAGGTGGAAGCGGCGGGGGGTATTGGGGGGGGAGACCTGTAGGAAAAGGAGCCTCTGCAGTCGAACCTTCTAGTCCTCCTCCCACCCCTCAGCCGCAGTCTGAGTCAGGTGGGGCTGGCTGGCTCTCTGATTACAATGTCTCCTTTTATACTTGGTTCTGGGACCTCTGTGGGTGGAGACCTTCGTATTCTGTCTGTCGCTCTTTCCCACTCCTGAATCAAGACACAAACAAATTGTATTTAAAAAATCTGCCGTACAGTTTCCTTCCTTTGTGCTCTTTATTCCAACACTCAGATCCTCTTATTTTTCATACAAGCTCCTTCGCAGGGCGCCTGTTCAGCTTCAGGTTACACACACACACACACACTCACGGGTGGGGGGACAGAGGCTACAGTGTGGAGCCCTATCCTTTACATGCATCTTGTCTGTTAGAGGCACAGAAACCCAGACAGATGTGGCAGATCCCAATGCCAGAGCCACACAAACGCAGTATGAAAATTCTCTATTGGCCCAGCCTGAACTCGGCTTCTGCCTCCTCATCTCACCCCCCCCCCCCAAACCGTTCAACAGAGGAAAGGTCTGCTACCCACCCCCACTCCAATCATCTGCTTGATTTGTTTTTTTCTCTGCTTCGATTTACATGTCAACTGGAGATTTCTCCCTCCCCTCTCTGTGATGTTAACATTAACCTTTGAGTCTCACCGGCAGGCAGGCAGTATGAAACAAGTAAGCAAACAGGTGGGCTACTCTCCTTGGGGACAGTGGGACTTACTGTCACTTGGCAGTTCAGGAGGTTATGTGGAAGACCAGATGGGCAGCAATATCAAATTTCCCTGAGCAAGGGGGCCTGTGTCCGACCAGAAGTTTTTGTCTGCACTGTCCTAGATAACGAGAGCAGAGGAGGGGTCTGTGAAGAAATTCTGGCTGCCTGTCCTTGCTGGGTTCAATAAGGACAAGATACGTTGTTTCCCACAGACCAGAAAAGCTGGCTGCTTTTGGTAGGAGCTGGGGCTGGGTATATTTAGACCTATATAGCTTTCGTGCCTGAGTTTGTATGACTGATCTCTTCAACATGGAGGAGCAAGCCACCATAGAGAAATTCTGGGTAAACAGAATTGACATTCTTTTAAATGAGCTCTCAAGATGGGGGAAAGAAATGGCAGAAAACCGGAGTGTTCAGCATGGCCATTAACTGTGTCTGTCCTGAGACTTATCTCATGGTGGCAACATGGCTGTCTTAGGAGACAGGGGTTGTAATTATTAGCAGAAAAAGAAGATCAAGCCTTGTGCCAGTAGACTTGCACAGCAACTGGAGACCCTTAATTCATTCTCTTGTCTAGGGTCTCTCACTGAACCCGCAGCTCATGGATGGCAAGGCTAACTGGTCAGTGTGTCTCAGAGATCTGTCTATCTCTGCCTCCATAGCTCTGGGATTATGGTTTATACTCTCCTAACTGACTTTTCACATGACTAAGGGATCTGAGCTCAGGTCATCAACTGACCCCCAGCACAGTGACTTGTACAGTACTGTATCCTCAGTAGAAAGCTACTTGATAGTGACTTTTGTGTGTCAGCCTGCCTAGACATGGAGTATTCAGAGTAGTCGATTTTCAAGGTATATTTGTAAGAATATTTATGGGCGAGATTAACATTTTCCCCCTGAGATGAGACAGACTCTCACTATGTAGCTCAGGTTGGCTTTGAACTCTTGACTTTTCTGCCTTGGCCTCCTGTGTACTGGGGTATGTGCCATGAGAGCTGACGGAGTTTAACACTTTGAGACATTCAGCTGTGTGCTTTGCCCTTCTTGATATGGATGGGCTTCATTCAGTCCTGTGAAGGCCTGATCAGATGGAAAATAGTAGAAGGGGAATTTCTCCTTTTTGTTACCTGACTCTCTATACTAATTTGCTTTCCATTGCCCTGGCCAAAAGCAACTTGGGGAGGAAAGAGTTTATTTGGCTTCTGCATCCTGATCACAGCCCATCCTAGAAGGAAGTCAGGTTAGGAACTCAAAGCAGGAACCAGGAGGCAAGAATTGGAGGAGAGATGGTGAAGGAAGGCTGCTTACAAAATCCCATTGAGTTCATTCACACAGACTTTTTGTTTTGATTTGTTTGTTTTTTGAGACATGTTTCTCTTGTAGCTTTCTCCGTGTAGCATTATCATTGACGGTCCTGGAACTGGTTCAATAGACCAAGCTGGCCTCAAATTCACAGAGGTCTGCTGGTCTCTGCCTCCTGAGTGCTGGCATTAAAGGCGAGGGCCACCACTGTCTGGCTACACAGACTTCTTTTAAAGCTACAGGTCAGGGTTTGCTGAGTCCGCTTCCTGCCCAGGGGTGGCACCACCTACAATGATCTGGGTCCTCCCACATCAACGATTAGTTAACAAAAGCTCCACAGACTTGCCTACGGGCCAATCTGAAGGCAGCATCTTCTTAGTTGAGGTTGCCTCTGCCCAGATGATCCTAGCTTATGTCAAGTTGACCAAAAATACTGACCAATACACTGCTTGAATTTAGACAATTGATTTCACCCCTGGCTTGACGAGGGGGGTTCACAGTACCCACCTGGTACTTCTCAGGCCTGCAGACTCCAACTGAGCTCTGGGACGGGCTTACCTGAATCTCCAGCTTACAGGCAGCAGGCTGTGGGACTTCTCAGCTTCCCCAACCATAGCAACCTCGTGCTGTCCCTGCTCCTTCACTGATTCTGTCACACTGAAGCATCTGACTAGTAAACCCAGAAAAACATCAAAATTTTACCTGAACTCATTCAGGGAAAACAAAAGACTCCCATGATAATTAATAACCAAGACCTGTTCTTAAGAAGTTTTGATGCTTGAACATAAACTACTTTTATAACCCAGGGATAACAAAAATAAGGACTAAGAGGCTGGTGACATGGCTCAGTGGATAGCAAACACTGGCTGCTCTTCCAGATGATCAAGGTTTGGTTCCCATACCACATGGTGACTCACAAACATGGGTAACTCCAGTTCTGGGATCCAATGCCCTCTTCTGAAATCTATGGGCATCATCCAGTCATACACATACTGCACAGACATACATGCAGACAAAACACTCAAACACATAAATAAAATAAAGAACTGTAGAAATATTTTAATAAGGAATAATCTAGAGGCATATTCATTAAATCCACCCCCCTCTCCCTGCAGAATTCCCTTTGAGTTAAGTGCCTGTTGCAAATGAGTTTATCATCCAAAGATGTAAAATGTTTTAAAAGTCGCAGAACACCAGTATAGAGAAGAGTGGGAATAGATACATAAACTTTACATACTAAAACAATTGCATTGACTATTTTTTAAAAATGGTATATTTTTATTATTAAAAAAAGGAAGTAACTGGAACAAAATGTGCCCTTCCACTCAAAGCAGCTGCAGCAACAGCCAACATCAGAGAAAGCACCCGGAACAACAGCTCTGAAAACATTGACTACACTGGAGAACAGAAGATGGTGACCTGACTGTGATTCCAGGGAAGCTGATGAATGCAGATGGGGTCTGTAGAGAGTGCTGAGGGAGAGGCACAGGCTGACATTCAAAGGGCTGCAGAGGACCCTCATGTCATTCACTAAAAATTGCCCAAGACAACAGAGAGCCCCACTCCCAGCAGCTATTACCATACAAGAAAAAATGTGTGGAATTGGGTAGACTCCTCAGAGGCTGTTGTCCTGGATTAAATAACTGGTCCAGGAAACCAAAAGGTTTTAAAAGCAAAACTTGAAAGAACTGTAGTGTTTCCAAGCCATTTTACTGCATCTTAAGAAACCCAAAGGAGCTATGGGCAGCTTAGTGATTAAGAGCAGTGGCTGCCACTCCCAACCTCAAATAGTATTATAGAGCTACAGTAATAAAAATATTAGCATAAAAACTGACTTGTTAGCTGGACGTTGGTGGCACACGCCTTTAATCCCAGCACTCGGGAGGCAGAGGCAGGTGGATCTCTGTGAGTTCGAGGCCAGCATGGTCTACAGAGCCGATTCCGGGACAGGCTCCAAAACAATACAGAGAAACCCTGTCTCGAAAAACCAAAAAAAAAAAAAAAAAAAAACTGACTTGTTGATCAATGGAATTGAACTGAAGGCACAGACTTAAGTCCACACACCTATAGAACATGATTTTTGATAAAGAAGCCAGAAATAACACTGGGGAAAAAAAAGATGCATCTTTAACAAATGGTGCTGGTCAAACTGGATGACTTCGAGAAGAAGAATGCAAGTAGATCCATACTTAACACCCTGCACAAAATTTAATTCCAGATGGATCAGGGACTCAAACGAGCCAGATACACTGAATCAAAGAGAAAGTGGGGAATAACCTTGAACTAACTGGCACAGAAAAAGACTTTCTGTACAGAACACTGATAGCATAGACACTAAGAAAAATTACTAATAAATGGGATCTTGCAAAACTGAAAAGCTTATATATGGCAAAGGACACCATCATTCATGCAAAGTGGCAGCCTACAGAATGGGAAGAGATCTTTACCAATTACAAACCTGATAGATGGTTAATTTCTAAAATATATAAAGAACTGAAAATATATAAGGAACTAAAAAAATGCCTGTACATCAAGAAAACAAATAATCTAATTAAAAACTGGAGTACAGATCTAAACAGAGAATTCTCAAAAAGATGAAACACAAATAGTAAAGAAATACTTAAACTAATGTTCAACATCCTTAGTTATCAGTGAAATGAAAGCCAAAACTACTTTGAGATTTCATGCTACACCTGTCAGAATGGCCAAGATCAACAAAACAAATAAATGACAGCCCATGCTGGCAAGGATGAGGGGTAAAGGAAATACTTAATCTTTGCTGGTGGAAGTACAAACTTGTACAGCCACTATGTAAATTATTGTGGTGGCTCCTCAGGAAGCTGGGAATGGCTCTACCTCAAGATCCAGGTATATACTCGGGCATATACCAAAGGACTCTACATCCTCTTACAGAGACACTTGCTCAACCATGTTCATTGCTGCTCTATTCATTATAGTCAGAAACTGGAAACAGCCTAAATGTCTATCAATGCATAAGTGGATGAAGAGAATGTGGCTCATTTACACAACGTAATATGAAATTCTCAAGTAGATGGGTGGAGATAAAAAATCACAGTTTGGGAACTGCAAATATGGTGTGTATTTGCTTATATATGGGAGTGTTGGCTGTTAAGTCTTTGAAAAGCAGGTTACAATCCATACACTCATAGAGACTAAGGGGACTAAGGGGAGGGATGCTTCCTAGGAAGGGGAAATAGAACAGATGGTCATGGATGGTTGTGAAGGGACTGGAATGGGAGGGAGAAGGGAGGGAGAAAAGAGAGAGGGAATATGGAAAGAGACAGCTAAAATTAAAGGCCATTTGAGGGGTCTTGTGGAAACCTAATACAGTAGCAGATTCTTAAAATCTATACATATGAAAGAAATCTAAATGGAATCCCCAAATAAGGAGGGAGACAAAACTCCAACCAGATTGTCCTGCCATCAAATAAACCTCTAGTGCCAGGAATGGATTACATCTAATCATGTTCTAATCATGTTGTTGGCTAAAAAGTCTCCATGGAAACCCCCAAACAGCCCAGGCTACTGCCAAGGCTATTGGTTTCTCTCCATAAACTGATGGTGAGGCTCTATTGCTGGAGACAACAGCAACATATAGTTCACTGAACATGAAGAAGTCAAGCTGGTACTATCTAGAGCTTTTATCCCCACTGACTAATGTTAGTGGAACTGGGAAGTTCTCTGCACACTACCAGAAGAAAAAGGTAAACACCAACTCAGCTGTAAGCCTTTCTGTGATCTGCAATGGTGACCTGCCTTCGAGACGCCCTGGTGCAGTCATGGCATAAAGTTGTGGGAGAAGCCAACCACCATCTGATGGGATTTAAGGCCCATTCCACGACATGGAACCCATGTCCAGCACTGCTCAGGAGGCCACGAACCTGAGACCAAATAGGCCATGGACCTACGGGAAAACCAAATGCTACTGTTCAGCTAAAGGAATGTAACAATTAAATGACTACTGAAGACATTTCTGCTATATACTCGTAGACCAGTGGCCTGCTCAGCCATCATTAGAAAAGCTTTCTTTTGCAGTAGATGGGAACAAATAAAGAGACCCACAACTCAACAAGAGAATACTGAGGGTTCAGAGAGTGAGAAACTTTAGGACACTTAGTCCTAAACTGGATGTCTTCATCCAATCCCTCCCCTCAGGACTCAGAAGAGACAGAAAAATTGTAAGAGCCAGTGAGGGTGGAAACACCAAGGAAACAAGGCCTTCTAGACCCAACAGGACTGACACACATATGAACTCAGAGGTTGTGGCAGCATGAATAGGGCCTGCACAGGTCTAAGCCATATGGGATCCCAGGGCTGAGAAGGTAGACATAAGCCACCATCTCTAACCAAGACGCTATCTCCAATTGATAACTGCTTACAAAGGAAATATTAGTTTTCCCCAGCAGAGTCTCACTGATTATACAAGCCACGCTTAAGGGCAGGTCTCTATGCTCAGCAGCAGACATCTAACATAGAACAAGTCTTTTGTTTATATCCTCATGGTTTCCAATTTTGTTTGTAGAGGATTTGGGTTTGATTCCCAACACCCACATGGTGGCTCACAACGATCTATAACTCTAGTTCCAGTGTATCTAATAACCTTGTCTAATCTCCAAGGGTACCAAGCACGCACATAGTGCACATGCATATGTGCAGGAGGAACACTCACACACATAAAATAAAATAAGTAAATCTATTTAAAAAAAAAAAAGAAAAGCAGTTAAAATAGGGGGAAAATTTAGGGGCTAGGGCTGGGGACTCTACTGGTACATTGTTTACCTAGACTATGCAAAGGCCCGGGTTCCATCTTCAGGATTGCATAATCTGGTGGTAGTGGTACAAACTATAATCTCATTTTGGGGATTGGAGGCAGGGCTATCAGAAGTTTAAGATTGTCCTCTGATACCTAGTGAGCCTGAGGCCATCCGGGTCTTCATGAGATTTTACCTCACAATAACAACAACAAAAAATAAATTCCAAGGTTTCATCAAAACAAAATTGAAAATGCCTACAGTATAATACTTAGTATGCTGACAGTTCAGGCAGAGGAATTGCTGCACTTTCCAGGCTGTTGGTCTGGGTTACATAGGAAATTCTGGGCCAGCCTAGATCCCAAATGAGACCATGTCTCAAATAAACAAACAAACAAACAAATAAATAAATAGAAAATAGAAACCCACAGTAAAAAAGAAGTAAAAGAAGGGCAAAAAGAATTGTAAGAGAGCACAGGAAATCACCCGACAGAAGACTAGCAGAGAGAAAGGAACCCTGAGAAGTACTAAAAGCATTTGTGAGCTAGGAGAAAATTCATCAACCTAGCACAGGTGTAATTGGAGACGCTTGGAGGAGGAGGGAGATGGAGAAAATATGGTAATGAAATACCTGAAAGTCTTCCAAACTTCAGATGAAAACCGTAGACACACAGGCCTAAAAGGCCAAACAAATAGCAAGCACAAGAGACAAAACAAAAGTTATAACAAACAGCACCAGAGGCAGCTGGGTATGATGGTGCAAGTCTGTCTGTGGCCCCAGCGTTTGGAAGGCGGGAGGATTGTGAGGATGGGGCAAGACCAGCCTGGGCTGCGTAAGAGAATCCCAGGGCAGCCACAGTTATTAGACCTTGTTTCCAAGGGGTGTGGGTGGGGCCTGTTGGGGAAGAGACAGAGTTCATGTTAACAGGGTGGTCATAATAAAAAAGGCAAGGTGGGCCTGGGAGCAGTCAAGGCTAGCCTAGACTACATAGTGAGTTCTAGGCCAGTCAGGGCTAGAATACAAAAAAAAAAAAAAAAAAAAAAACAGGAAAAACCCAGATAAACAGTAAGTTTTGGTTGTAGGAATTAGAGAAGGTTAACCATACACCACTAATTGACCCAGTTAGTTCTGAATACAAGTACTTACCTAGATGAAATGAAAACATGTTTATGTCAAATTTATACAGGAGTGCTCATAGCAGCATTATCCCAAGAGGAAAAGACACAATACCTCAAATGTCCATCATCTAATGATTGCATCAGCAGGATGCAAAATACACATACAGTTGTAGAAAACAATAAAATAATCATGCACATGTCAGCATAGATGAACCTTGGAAAAGCTGTACTAAGTCATTAAAAATCCATGTTAAGTAAATGTCTTTATGTGACATTGTCAGAACAGGCAAACAGTGTCTCAGGAGTTGTCTAGGGCCAGGGTATGGGGTGGGATGAAGAACAGGGAAAACTAGAGGGAGAGGATTTCCTTTAGAGATCAACAGACTGGAAAGCTGAACACTAGTATAGAAATATTGATGTAAACACAAGCTGGTATATACAAACCATTAGATATTATAAGCCTGTAACCAGGTGGTGTGTATTATATGGGGGGGGCAACCAACAAATATTAGGAATGACAGATGGCATTACTCCAGATTATGGTAGTAGAACTGATAATCAGAGAACACAGTATAATGGCTGATTTTATGCTAATAAATTTGATAATTTAGATGAAATAGACAAACTCCTGAAGAAACTAACAGTAACTCTCCCTTAAGGATATGTAGTCCTGGGGGCCAGTAAGATAGCATAGCAGGTAAGGGTGCTTGGGTCTCACCTAAAATTCAATCCTGGGGATCCACATGACAGAATGAGAAGTGACTTCCACATGTATATCATGGTGTACACACTTACACCTACACCCACAATATATAAGCAAATAGATGTAAAGAATGGACACTTTACATAATTTATATGTATTAAAGAAGTTTAAACTGTGGCTAAAACCTTCTCAGGCAAGAAAACCCAAGAGCTAGACAACTTCACTGAGTAATTCCCAGAAATCCTAAGGAAGAACTATTTCTACTTCTAAAAGGACACTCCCAGGAGATAAAGGAAGAATTCCTGGGTCCCTGTGTAAGGTCGCCATCACTGGTGGAAATGCAGCAGAGACAAAATACAGATCAAAAACACTGTTTTGTTTTTTTTTTTTTGTTGTTGTTGTTTTTACGAGACAGGGTTTCTCTGTATTGTTTTCAAGGCTGTTGGTCCAGCCCAGCCTCGAACTCACAGAGATCCGCCTGCCTCTGCCTCCCGAGTGCTGGGATTAAAGGCATGAGCCACCACCGCCCGGCCAAAAACACTGTTAAACTAAGTGGTAAAACAATAAAATTTTAGCAAATTGAATCTAGCAATACATGGACAGGCTACATAAAATGGCTATGTGGTATTTGTACCAGTAAATAGGGCTGACTTGACATTCAAACAGTGTAATTCATACAATATACAGAAAAGAAAAACCCTGTATATAGCTCAGTACACAGTATAGAGATGATCTGACAATATTCGTTTAAGTTTTTTTTTAAGTATATGTATGTTTTCACCCATGGATGTGATTGCAGGCATGTATAGGTGCCCAAAGAGGCCAAAGGAGGCATTCAATTCCCTGGAACTGGAGTTACAAATGGTTGTGTGTTGTAGGATAGTTGTACAGTGTGTGAAAATATATTGCTGTGATTGCCGCAATAAAAAGCCTAACAGCCAATGGCTAGGCAGGAAGTATAGGTGAGACTTCGGCACAGAGAGAGAGCTCTAGGAAGAAGAAGGTGGAGACACCAGCTAGATGTGGAGGAAGCAGCATGGGCAGTACAGAGAGTTGAGGTAACGAGCCATGAGAAGCTACTATAGTTATGAGCCACCACGTGGGCGCTGGGACCTGAACGTTCATCCTCTGAAAGAACAACAAGGAAGTGTCCTCATATGATAGAAGGAATCTATTAAAAGTCTACTGTTGTTTCAGTCATCTTGGTGGCTACACCTGAATCTACTGATCTTTTAACTACTGTTTGCCTGTTCTGACAATGTCACATAAAGACTTTTACATAAGGGGCTGGAGAGATGCTTCAGAGGTTAAGAGCAGTGACTGCTCTTCCAGAGGTCTTGAGTTCAATTTCCAGCAACCACATGGTGGCTGACAACCATCTACAATTCAATCTGGTGTATATGTAATAAATAAATAAATCTTTTTAAAAAAGACGTTTACACAACATGGATTTTTGGTGACTTAGTACAGTTTTTCCAAGGTTCATCTATGCTGATACGTGCATGGTTATTTTATTGTTTTCTACAACTGAATGTGTATTTCATATCCTGTTGATGCAATCATTAGATGGTGGATGTTTGAGGTTTTCTACCATTTCCTCTTGGGATAATGCTGCTATGAGCACTCCTGTATAAATTTGACATAAACATGTTTCCATTTCATCTAGGTAACTACTTGTATTCAGAACTAACTGGGTTAATTAGAGGTGTGTGATTAACTTTCTCTAATTCCTGTCCCAAAGGCAGTACCCTCCTGCTTACTCTGAGGGCTAGTAGAATTTCTAGTCCTGCTGGCAACTCTGCTGCCACCACCAAATGCAGTTTGTTTACCAATAAAGACTCAGGAGTCAGATGTTGGGGTGAAAACCTGCTAGCTCAGAGAGGCTGAGAAGCAACCAGCTGGAGATCCAGAAAGAAAAGTGTCATCCCAAACCAAAAAGACCATGAAACTCCAAGTCCCTCCCTACTCCTTCCTGTGTGTCTCTCTGTCTTCCTGGGTCCTCCGTATTCTCAACGGCTAATTCCTGACTCCACCTCCTGATCCAATGTTGATTTTAGTAATACAGTCACAGGGTTCACAGTGCAATCAATACCACAACAGTCTACAGCTAAAACGGTATGCAACAGCAAAGGCTGAATGCTTTTATCCTAGATCAGAATATAGCAGGAGGTGTGGTTTCATCACCCAGTCACTCAACATCATTCTTACTTAGGTATTTAGGCACAGGAAAACCAAAAGACAAAAGGCATCCAGTGCATAGGGGGAGTCAAATTGTCATCATCTATAGATAACATGCTATCTTTCTGTCTGTTTATCTATCTATCTATCTATCATCTGTGTATGTATACGTGTTTATAGGTATCTGTCTATCTCTAAGTACATGGGAGATCCCTAGAGAAAGAAACTGCAGTTAAAAGATGAGTTTAGTACTGTCTTAGAATCCAAGAATTCTATTTCCTCACATTGGTGACAATGAGACATTAAAAAGTTAAGAAATACAATATGTGGTGGTTTGAATAAGAATGGCTTCCAGCCGGGCGTTGGTGGCACACGCCTTTAATCCCAGCACTCAGGAGGCAGAGGCAGGGGGATCTCTGTGAGTTCGAGGCCAGCCTGGTCTACAAGAGCTAGTTCCAGGACAGCCTCCAAAGCCACAGAGAAACCCTGTCTCGAAAAAACAAAACAAAACAAAAAAAAAAAGAATGGCTTCCATAGGGTTCATATATTCAAATATTTGTTTCCCAGTTGGTGGACTGTTTAGGAAGGATTAATAAGTGTGTCCTTGTTGTAGGAGTTGTATTAATGGGGAAAGTGGGCTTTGAGGTTTCAAAAGTGCATGTCAGACCCAGTGTTCCTCTCTCTCTGTCTCCTGCTTGCAGAATAAATGTGAGCTCTCAGCTACTGCTCTAGCAATGATATGACTCTGCCTGCTGCCGGGCATTCACCCTCTAACACTGCAAAGCAAGACCCCAATTAAATGCTTTACAAGCTGCCTTTGTCTCTTCACAGAAATTGTAACTAAGTAACTTGGAAAACCTGAGGATAAATCTACCAAACTGTCAGCTCCTTTTATGCTGAAACTTAGTAAACACCACTAAGATTCAGGGTATCAGCATAAATGGAAGGCATAGTTTCTTAAGATGCCCATTTCCACCTAAATCAACCTATTGGTTCAATACAATACAATACAATACAATACAATACAATACAATACAATACAATACAATACAATCCCAGTTGGTGGTAGTGGTTCCTGCCTGCTCCTCCTCCTTGTATCCTTCTGCTCCTCCTCCTGCTCTTATTCCTCCTCTTCCTCCTTCTTTTTGTTTTGTTTTGTTTGAGGCAAGGTCTGTGTCTTAGGGTTTCTATTGCTGTGATGAAAAGCCGTGACCAAAAAGCAAATTGAGGAGGAAAGGGTTTATTAGGCTTTGTTGTTCATCACTGAAGGAAGTCAGGACAGGAACTGAAACAGGGTAGGATCCTAGAGACAGGAGCTGATGCAGAGCCATGGAGGGGTGCTGCTTATTGGCTTGCTGAGCCTGCCTTCTTATAGAACCCAGGACCACAGCCCAGGGGTGACACCACCCACCATGGGGTGGGCACTCCCCATTGATCACTAACTGAGAAAATGCATTACAGCTGGATCTCATGGAGGCATTTCCTCAACTGAGGCTCCTTCCTCTCTGATGATTCTAGCTTGTGTCAAGTTGACACACAAAACCAGTCGGTACAGTGTGTATCCCTGGCTGGTCTATAACTTAGTATGTAGACTCAGCTAGCCTCCAACTCACAGAGATCTGCCCACCTCTACCTCCCTAGTTCTAGGATTGAAGGTATCTTTCATGCCTAGCTTTTTGTCTTCTTTTCAATTGAAAAGTTGAGTACATATATAAAAGTGGAAATAACCCAAACATTTATCAACAGATGAATGGGTAAGCTAATGTGATATAAACATACAAGGGAACATTATTTAACCTTCGAGAGGAAGGTAATCCTGACAGTATGTATATGTAATAAGTTTGAAGACATTATTAAAGGCAGAGTAAGACAGTTATAAGGAGACAAAGATTGTAAAAGTTCCTAGTCATGTGAAGTAACTAAATGATTATTTCCAGGAGCTTGAAGGAGGGGAAAACAGAATTTTTTTATTTATTTAGAAACAATCTTATTTTACATATCAATCCCCCTTTCGTCTCCCTCCCATCCTCCCAACAAACCCCCTACCTTCCCCCCACCCACTCCCCAAGAACAGTGAGGTCTTCCATGGGGGATCATCAAAGTCTATTACATCATTTGGGGGAGGCCTAGGCTCTCCTCCATGTATCTGGGCTGAAATAGTATCCCTCCATAGGGAATGGGCTCCCAAAGTCCATTTGTGCACTAGGGATAAATACTGGTTCCACTGTTAGAGGTTCCATAGACTGCCCAGGCCTCCTAACTGGCACCCACATTCAGAGGTCTTGGTTCAGTTCAATACTGGTTCCCAGCTTTATGACTGTGGTTCCTGTGCTCTCATTAGGTCAGGTCAGCTGTTTCCATAGGTTTCTCCAACACAGTCTTGACTCCTTTGCTCATCCTCCCTCTCCACTACTGGATTTCAGGAGTATGGCTCAGTGTTTAGCTGTGGGTATCTACTGCTTCCATCAGCTACTGGATGAAGGCTCTAGGATGGCAATTAAGGTAGTCATCAATCTCATTATAGGGGAGGGAATTTAAGGTAGCCTCTCCATTATTGCTTACATTCTTAGTTGGGGTCATCTTTATGGATCTCTGAACATTTCTCTAGTGCCAGATTTTCTTTAAAATATACTGGCTCCCTCTACTAAGGTATCTCTTTTCTTGCTCTCTTCTATTCCTTCCCTGACTCAGTCTTCCTGATCACTTTTGTTCTCCTTCCCTTTCTTCCTCTCCCCTCCTCTTTGTGCAACCCCTCCCACACCGTGCTCCCAGTTTGCTCAGGAGTTCTTTATTGAGAAAAGTTTCACTTGGAATGAGAATGTTCTAAAGGTCAATGTTGTCTATGTGTGGATGTCAGTGTGAATGTTTTCTTTTCAGGATTTACTTTAATTTGTATATATTTCATGTGTGTGTGTGTGTGTGTGTGAGAGAGAGAGAGAGAGAGAGAGAGAGAGAGGTGTGCAGTGTTCCCTCAGAGGCCAGAAGAGGGAGTCCTGGAACTGAAGTTACAGGTGGTTGTGAGTTGGTAGACATGGGTGGTGGGAACTAAACTCAGATTCTCTGATAGAGCAGCAAACCCTCTTAACCACTGAGCCATCTCTCCATCCTCCAGTGAATGTTCATAAAACCATTGTGACAGGCAATTTAAAAATGACTAACATGGGAAATCTTGTATTATACAGATTAATAGAGTCAAAATATTGAGACATCAATTCTAAAATTCATAGAAAAGTAAAAGATGTGGAAAATAAGGATAAAACTTTCAATAAAACTAATTTGGGATGCTAAAAGAATCAATATATCACAGTGCAAATGCAAAGATATGAAAAATAAGGGGACCAGAGAGTTCACAGAGAGACCTAGTGGTCAACAACAGAAGGGGATATCACAACAGACACAGTAGAGCCTTTTAAACAAATAACACAACATAACTAATTTACATATGCAAAAGGAGACCCTGATCAGGACATTGCATTATTGATAACCATTAACTCAAAAAGAATCACCAACACTTTCAAACTCGTTTTATGAGAACAGCAGGAGCCTGATACCAAAACCAGATAACTGTGGTACAGAAAACCAGAAACCAGTATCTCTATAGATGGGAAAATACCAGCAAACTGAATTCAGTAATACATAGAAAAGAATTATACACTAGTGGGATTTAGTTCCGAAATGTAGAGTTAGATTAACATAAGCAAATGAATACAATAATCTGTTAACAAAATAAGGATGAAACCCTCATGACCATGTCAAAAGCTGCAGCAAAAGCATTTGATGAAATCCAACATCCTTCCATAATTACAAATACTTAATAAATGAAGAGTAGAAAGAAGTATTATTTTTTCTAAAAGTTTATTTTTATTTTTATTTTTATCTGTATGAGCATTTTGTCGGCATGTGTACCTGTGCCCCACATGTGTGCTTGGTGCCTTCAGGGGCCAGAAAAGGCAGTCATATCCCTTGAGACTGGAGTTACAGAGTGGTGTGAGCCACCAAGTGTGTGCTGGGGGTTGAACCCAGGTCCCCCAGACTGCTGGGACAGCCCTTTAAAGAAGCATGTTTATAAGTAAAAATCCTGCACTGTTAGGGGGACATTGACAGAGAGATAGCCAGTCAGAAAAGGGATCTATTGCCAAGGGTGACTATCTGAGCTGGATCCCTGGGCCCACATGGTAGGAAAAGAGAATTGACTTCTGAGAATTGCCCTTTGATTCTCCATGGTATGTGTGTGCACTCACACACACACAGGTCATTTTTTTCTTAAACTAAAAGCAAATGAAACTTTAAAGGCCACTCAATTTATAATAGCATCAAAAGTAAAATCCTAGCCATAGTTTTTTCAGAAATAGACAGGATAAACCTAAACTTTTATGGAAAATTTTAAAACAATGGCTGGAGAGGTGGCTCAGTGGTAGAAACACTTGCTAGAGAGGTGGCCCAGCCGTCAAAACACTGTCTACTCTGGCAGAGGACCTAATTTAGTTCCTTACACCTACACCGTGGTTCACAACCATCTGTAATTCCTGTTCCAGAGGACATGCGCCCTCAGCTGGCCTCTGCAGGCACTGCATACTTGTAATATATAAGCAGACAAAACCCCCATCCACATAAAACATTTTAAAAAATAGATAAATCTTTTAAAAATTTAAGAACAAAGTTTGAGAATTCACACTTCCTCATTTCAAAACATCACATATACAATGGAACTGGTACATAGGTAAATATCTGTAGGCATATATACATACCATTATTTATCTGTCTATGGGAATCAGTAGAATAAAATTGAGAATCCAGACATAAATCTTTATGTAAATTATCAGGCAATTTTGGAAAAGGTGCCAAGCTTCAACAGGGCAAATATTAGTTCTTCAGCAGGTGTTTCAGGGGCATGGAATATTCTCATGCCAAAAACAAAAACAAAAACAAAAAGGGCTGGAGAAATGACTCAGCAGTTAAGAGCACATGCTGCTCTTAAAGAGGATGCGAGTTCAGTTCCCATCATCCACATGGCAGCTCACAACTCTATGCAACTCCAGTCCCAGGGGATCAGATACCCTCTTCTGACCTCTCCTGGCACCTATACATACATGTCAAAACACCCAGCTCCCACACAGTAGCTCACAACCATCTAGTTCCAGGGGGATCTGATGCCCTCTTCTGGTAATTCTGGCACCTTGAACTCTAACATCATGATGATGATCAAATTCCCCATGGAGATCAAGACATCAGATGTTTTATACAACTCAGAAACAAAGGTAGGGCTGGCAAGGTAGCTACCACCAAGCTTGAGGATTTGAATTCGATCCCAGAGACCCAAATGGTAGAAGCTGTCCACTGGTTTCCCCTCCACCCTCACACCATGCATTTGCATGTGTACACACACAGACACACACACACACACTCACACACACACACACAGAAATAAAATGTAAAAGCAAATGTACTTAGAATAAAAGGAAGTGCCACAAAAAAAATCCTGTATAGAAATGGATTAGTCAAATGGCTTTGAACAACTTATATCAGAAGTTGTAGTAGAGAATGCTCTCCAAGTATGAGTGAAGGTAATTTTTCACACAGACTCCATTGGGGTAAGAGAATCTCTGAAATTACAAGTTAGACATTTTTACCTTCTGAGAACCCTAATCAGAGATTTTCTAGAGCATGCATCCCCTATTCCAAACAACGAGAGACGACACTGTTCTGTCCTAGCTCTGTTTGTGGTTTTTATTTTATCTTATTAGTATTATTATTACTATTTTTAGATGTCTGTTTATATTCTAATGAGACTGAGAAAGAAAGAGTGTGGATTTGGGTGGGCAGGGATGTGAGAAGGAGCTGGAAGCTGGGGGAGGGGAAGTGTAATCAATATATTGCATTAAAAATCTATTTTCAAGTCTAAAAAAAAGCAAAAGAGAAATACCTAAAAAAAAATAATAATCCTGGGTGGGTGACAACAATTTGATGAGATGATTCATGGGACCAGGGTGAATTCCCAGGAGTTGGCATGATGGCAGCTTTGTGGGAGGACTAGAGGGACAGCCTGTTTTTGATCAATAGGAAGAAAAAGGCTATAGCAGGAATAATTCAGCTGGGAAGAGAAAAGTAAGATAGACGGAACCCTTGGTGCATTTGAATTTACTGAGGTTTCTGGGGTCTATTGATGGAACCCTTGGTGCATTTGAATGTACTGAGGTTCCTGGGGTCTATTGATGGAACCCTTGGTGCATTTGAATGTACTGAGGTTTCTGGGGTCTATTGCTAACCATTTTCTAAAATGAGAGATTTTATGAATTCCAGGAAAAATAAAATTTTATGAGGAAACTTATTATAGCAAATGACTCACTTTTGAGGTGTTTGTCTTTATTACTGTGGTGCCTATCATGTGTGTGGAGGGAGGAGTAGGCTGCATGAATGTTAAGTCACAGGTGGGAAGGTCAATGACAAGTCTACAGAGTCTAGTCTGCCCTTTACCTTTATGTGGGTTCCAGGGATTTAATTCAGGTCATCGGGCTTTTGAGGCAACTCAATGATGCTGAGCCATCTCATTGGTTCTCATTTTATACATAAGCATTGTGGAGTCCCATTTTGATTTAAGTCAGTGGTAAAATTTTACTTGAATGGGCTTTGGGAGAGGTGCACCAATGTGCTGGTTTGGGTCTGCGCAAATCCAATTATGAAGACAGTACAACTTTTTTGTTTGTTTTTGTTTTTCAAGACAGGGTTTCTCCGTGCAATGAGGCCAAACTCAGAGAGATCCTCCTGCCTCTGCCTCCTGAGTGCTGGTGCTAAAGGGGTGCACCAACATCACCCGGTGATAATGCAACTTGCATTGGCATTTTTGTTTTACTGTCAGTGACATTTAACATTTATAAATCAAATGACTACTTGTGCTCTGTGTAGCTTAACAAACTGTGGACAGAGGGAGCGTTGCTGTTTGAAAGCACCATCAGTAGCTGCTTCTGCCCGCCAATGGCACAATTCATCTCAGGTGGTGTGACTCTCGGTTGAGGGAAGTGCCTTAATGACTAACTTCAGTTTAAAAGATGAAGAGCTTTGGTGTACAGGGATGGGGGTGTGCACACAAAAGGATCATATGTGTTCTGGGAAGGAAGGGAGAATTGCTAGAACATTGTGGAAATTGGGATGCTCCTATAGTGTGAAGACCAGAAGGAAAAAAAAAAGCAAAATAAAAAAGGAACAAACCAGTAGAAACTAGATCTTGCACTACAAGCATAAAAAATATTATTAGAGATGAGCTGGGGATGCAGCCTGCTTGCCTAGAATGCATGAATCCCTGGGTTCCATCCCCTGGACTGTATAATCAAGGTGGTACAGGTCTGTAATGCTAGCTCTTGGTAGGTGGAAGTAGGAAGATCAGGAGTTCATGGTTATCATAGACTACACAGTGTGTTGGGAGACAGAAAAAAGCAGGGGGAAATGAAGTCCCGTATGTTTAATATATATATATATATGCATATATATAAATTTAATACTATATTAACATAAGACATTAATACACACACACCTAGATATGAAGAGCCTAGGTATCCAGTTGACTAGCAGGTTTGAAAACATACTTAAACTAGTAAAATGAGATGATCCTGGAAATGGGAACACTCACCAAAACCAAAGGTTTTGGATAAAATATTTTTCAAAGTGCATTGAAAGAAAAACCTACACTTCTTACAGTTGCTTATGCTGATGCACAACAGAACTTTACAGTTGAGAGTTTCACATGTAGCCCAATTTCCAGCTTTCTATCAGTTCTGACAACTTGTCTGTCAGTTCTGGTGCCAACACCACAGTGCTATAAAAGCCATATGGCCCATCTCTCAATAGCCATGGGATGAGACATGTGACCTAACTTCCTTCCCAGATTAAATCATTCCTGGAGCTACAACCACTGTAGCCTGTGCCTCCTGCCTTTCTTGTGAAATTTTCATCATATTAAGTGTGATTTTATAATGGTTTTCATTTTCACATGTGCTATGTAATATGCATGGTTTTTGTTTTTTGCCTGTGAGCACATGTGTGGGAGTTATGTTTGCAACACAAGTGCAAGGACTATGGGGGCCCAAGATGATGTCAGGGATTTTTGACAGGGTCTCTCAGTCAAATCTAGAGCTTGAAATATGACTAGCTTTGTTAGTTTAGTTTACCCTAGGGATCTGCCTTCTGAGCCTAGAGTGGCAAGCTAGCCACCTCATCCACCTGGCATTTACATGGGTCCTTTTCCAGCTGTGGCGCAAATACCCTAACCACTGAGCAGTCTTCCTGGCCCTTATAAGTGGTTTCAAAGCAGCTATTCCAGCCAGGTGTGTTGATAAACAACTGCGATTGACGTCAGACTTCACAAAGCTGAGGCAGGAAGCCTGCTTTGAATGGGTTTCAAGGCCTGTTGAGACTACATAGCAAGACCCTGTCTTAAGCCAGAAAAGAACATCCCTCAATTGCTCCAGACTATGGGTGCACAATACACAATGCTTCCCAAGGGTGGAGTGCTGCATGAGGAGCAGCAGTGAGAGTGTCCCTTCCCTTCCTCTCCCCATCCCAGCCTCCTTTCTGGTTCTCTACTGATGGCCCCTTCCCTGATAACTTTTCATATATTTGGTTTTAAGAAATGAAAAACAATCCATTAGCTTTACATGTTATTAAACCTTGGATAAACAGTATTTAGACAATAAATTTCACTAAGGTGCCAAGTTTACAGAAAAGAGTATTTTATTCTGAATCCTAATTCTATGTCCAGTCTCTTATTAGAAATTAAAAAACCACTAAAGATTTTAAAATAAAATCGTTTTCTTTTTCAAGACAGGGTTTCTCTGTGTAGCTTTGTAGACCAGGCTGGCCTTGAACTCACAGGGATCTGCCTGCCTTTGTCTCCCCAGTGCTGGGACTAAAGGCATATGCCAGCACCACCTGGCTTAAAATGAAAAAGATTCATCCTTGCCATGGCAACTTCAAATGAATTACTAAAACAAAAATCACACTATAAGGGAAAAGCTAAAATTCAAGCAAACTATGAAAAAGTCACATTTCAAAGAAAACACAAGATTCATGTTGTTTTTAAATGATATCATTGTTTACTTTCCATTAATGTTTTATGGAAAATCCAGGGTCTAACTCTGGCTGGCCTTAAACTTGTGATACTCCTCCTACACTGCCTTAGCATTCTGGCACCTGTGTAGCAGTCTGTGAACTGCTGGGGAGTTTCTTGTCTCTGTCCCCCATCTTACCATAGAAGTGCTTGGGTTGCATAAATGTGGTCCCATGTCTGGTTTTTCTTGGGTTCTGTGGATCTGAACTCTGGGCCTCATACTTTGCCTAAGCCATCTCTCTAGACTCACCACTCTTCTTTTAAAAGCAGTGGGTCAGCCGCTGGTAAGGACATGAACAAGTGAACAACACAATCTTTATACATTGTTGGCAGGAAATAAGATTGCAGAGCCAATTATGGAGAGAAATATGGATGTTTCTCAAAAGACTAGAAATAGCCAATGTAGAGCTTTGCACCTATAATTACTCATTATTCAGAGGTGGGAAACTAGGGGTGTGTGTGTGTGTGTGTGTGTGTGTGTGTGAAGAAACCTTGAACTAAGCAGTGCAGGGTCAGGTCAGGCAGCGTGGCAATACCATCACAAAATTAGCCAGATGTAGGGACACACACCAGTAATCCGAGCACTCAGGAGACAGAAATGGAAGACTCACCGAGTCCATACTGGGTTCTATAGTGAATGACAGCCTGCTTGGGCTACATACTGAGACCTTATTTTTAAAAAACCTGCCCCTGTGATCCAGCAAACCCCATTTGATATATATATATATCCAAAGGAAATGAAATCAATTTGCAAAACAAAACAAAAAATACCTTATATTCCGTTAGTTTTAACACTATTCACGATAGCAACAAAAAACCCCCCCAAAACCCTAAGTGTCCATCAACTGATTAGCAAATAAAGTACTGTACACAGTAGAATACTTTCCAGTCATAAAAAAGAATGAAAGCGCCAGGCGTTGGTGGCGCACGCCTTTAATCCCAGCACTCGGGAGGCAGAGGCAGGCGGATCTCTGTGAGTTCGAGACCAGCCTGGTCTACCGAGCGAGTTCCAGGACAGCCTCCAAAGCCACAGGGAAACCCTGTCTCGAAAAACCAAAAAAAAAAAAAAAAAAAAAAAAAAAGAATGAAAGCCTGTTTACATGTGTGAACATGCATGAGCAAGGGATGCCCATGTGGAGGTCAGAGGACAAATTGCTTGGGTTGGCTCTCTTCTACCATGTGGGTTCTGCCCACAGCCCCATCCATATGTGAATATAAAGGTTGATCTGATGTCAGGGCACAGTTGCAGTTCTAGCACTTGGGAGGTTGTTGCAGGAGTTTGAGGCCAGCTGGGGCTACATATCAAATAACCAGGCCATTCTGGGCTAGAGTATAAATAAGACCTTGTCTCAAACCAAAAGTACAATAGGGTAAAATTTTGATTTTGCAGATAAAGATGTGGTGCAATGGTGTTCAGCAGAGGATGGGGAGGTTATGACAATGATGGTGGGTATCAAGTTATAGTTTGGCAGGAGCAAAACTGCTGGTGTGCTGCTGTACAATGCAGTGACTACACTGAACATTGTCCCATGTATTTCATAAACACACACACACACAGAAACTGGGACCAGGTGCAGGCACATGCCTTTAATCCCAGTACTCAAAAGACAGAGGCAGAAGGATTACTACATGATCACGGGCAGTCTGATGGCTGGAGCTATAGATTACGGGCAGAACATTTGCTTATCTATGAGTACAAGACCTCTAGGTTCAATCGAACAAACCCAAATCAAAAATCAAACACCAACAAAACAGTCTGGGTTACATGGTGAGATTAAAAAAAACAAAACAAATTCTCAAAGGGCAGAAGAGATGGCTCAATAGTCAATGAGTGCTGAATTTGGTTCTCAGCACCCACTTGGGACAGATCACAAAACCACCTGTTAAGTCCAGCTCTAGGGGGGATCTGCCACCCTCTTCTGGCCTCTATGGGCACTGCACTCACATGCATAAAGCCACACAGACACACAAATACCCATACCCATTATTTTAAATAAGGAAAGGCAAATTTATATGGTAAGATGCAACATGGCCTTTTGGATGACCAGCAAAACAAGATGGAATCTTCCTGTTGTCTGATTCCTCCTCACAGCAAGGTGCAAGTTGCCATCAGTCAGGTACTAACATGAATAGCAGAGGTTTAAAAAAAAAATCACATGTACCATGAAGGGTCAGAGGTAGAGGTATTTTTAATGGTTAAATAAAGTACAAGCACTTGGAAGTGCCTAGTGAATAGTAATTTAAAAAACAAACAAAAACTTTTATTGGCTATTTCAAGTTGACCTACAATCTCTACACCTCTATAGTCACATACAAAATAAAATCTGTAACATTCATGTGGAGGTCAAAGGCCAAGCCTGGGGTTGGGGTTGGACCTTTTCTTCCACCTGGAGTCAGTGTCTGTTGCTTGCCACACAAGCTTCCAGACGATCTCTAATCTTTACCTTCCATCTCATTGTAGGAACACTGGAATTACAGATCCGTATGTAGCATCTGGCTTTACTTGGGTTTGCGGCATTCAAACTCAAGTCCTTAGGCTTATGTAAGCATTTAACTCACTGAGCAGTTAAGGGCGATGGGGGCAGGCACAGGTTCTGTGGATGCTGACATATGAAAAGGTATAGGTTACAAGAAAATAATGAAGGACTAAGGAGTTCAAACACCAACTGATGAAGCTGGAAAAGTGCTCTTAATTGCAAAGAAACAACACTTCACACGGTCAGTAGCCAGGAAACTCACAGGAGTGGGCTGCAACTAAAGAGCAGGTCAGCTAAGCTTAAAGAATGAGCCCAATGTGAACAACTCAGGTAAGACAGGATGGTTCTGTGTACCGAATCTTCAATGGATATGGGAAACAGGATCAGGTTATAGATCTCATCAGCAGGAATTGAGAGCATAGTCTGTCAAAGCTTAAGTGGCATGTGGGCTGGAGTGGTCAGAACATGCCACTCCAGACATCAGGCATATGTGGGAACAAACAAGTGTGACTGGCATTGCGGCAGGGAGAGCCATCACAGCAAAGGTATTTGGGCTCAAAGGCAGCATCTTCAAAATCAACTTGAGCCTGAATGACTTTCACACTCTCAGCACTTGTGTTTCCTTTACACCAATCTCAGGAGCTGGAAAGATGGCTTGGTGGTGGAAAGTGCTTGCTGCTCTTACACAGGAACAGAATTTGGTTCCCAGCTTCCACATAAGGCAGCTCACAACTACTTGTAACTCCAGCAGTTAGAGGGCTCCAAATCCTTCTTCTGCCTCCATGGACACACAACACATAGAAAAAACATCACATTCAAATGTCTTATCCCGAGGCTGTGAACCAGCAATTATATGGAGTACAATACACGCGGCATACCTTTCTGTTAGAGTAAACCTGCCAAAGTTCTTGGCTCCTGCACAGCACCTTAGGATGACAGACCAGCTGTTCCCAAGCCATGGGTTGTGAAAAGCCCTATTTATGCCATGTCTTCTAAAACCTGTCCCCAAATCCTTTTGGTGCCATCACTAGGTTCCTAAAGCAGCAGTGAAGGAGAGACCCCTGCTAGTCTCATGACCACTTACTTTTGTCAGTGGAGCAGAGGACAAAACCACTCAGCTTAAATTTGTTTCTTTAAGGAATGTAGCAGAATTCCAAGGGGCAGGGGGGAAACAAAACCAAAACCAAACAGCTGGAAAATAGGCCTAATTCCTCATCTCTAAGATGTAAGCACCCTACCCCCTTTTTAGAAACCCAACTTCTCATTACTAGAAATGAAGATCTTCTACCAGCCCCCTCTGAAGTCCATTTGCAATGTTTAGAATTCTGTCTATTCGGGATGCAGAAATGGCTCAGCGGTTAAGAGCACTGGCAGCTCTTTCAGAAAACCAGGGTTCAATTCCCAGCTCCCAACTGTCTGTAACCCCAGTTCTACGGAATCCAGCATCCTCACACAAACACATATGCAGGCAAACCTTCAAAGCATATGAAATAAAAAGAATTCTGTCTATTCAGTTTGACTTACAGGCTGGAAGAGTATTGGAAAGAGAGGAAATGAGACACTATTATCTCTATAAATAAATACATCTTCAACATGTAAAAAGTTTACTGAAAACTTTTATTGTAATCAAAAAGTGACATAACGGGGCTGTAATGAGTTCAGCAAATCATTCTGCTGATATTTTTGAACTGATACCAGCATTTGCCAGGCAATTAAAAAAATTCAAATGTGAAAATTTCACAGTACAGTAAACTCCACCCCAACTAATTAATGGTGGTTAAAAATAATAGGCCCTAGCAAAAGCTCTTATGTTCCATGGTCACAACTCACAATTCTGTACAAAAGTTCGTTATAAAGCTCTGATGTAAAAATGAAAGAATCAAGCAGCAAATACTTTAAGTGCAGCACAGGGTCTTCCATTCATTATTTACAAGGCTGGGATCTCTTTACATTATAACAGTTTAATACAGATAGATGACTTAGTAATTAAGTCAATTAAAACATCCGCCCTTCACACAGTGACAGATTTCGCTTTTTGGTCATCTTTCTCCTTGTCCTTGTCCTTGCTCTTCTTTGCCTTTTTCTTCTTGTGTTTGTGTTTCTGGCTCTTCTCGGCGTCAGCGTCTGCACCCGCATGCTTCTTGTGCTTCTTGTGCTTTTTATGCTTCTTGTGCTTTTTCTTCTCTTTCTTCTTCTTCTTCTTCTTGCTGTCCTGGCTTCCTGCTGAGCTGGGACTGCTGCTGTGGCTTCGGGTCTGGCTGCCAGAAGGGCTGTGACTTCTACTTGGACTAACGCTAGGGCTGCTCTGACTTTGGCTCCTGTCTGCACCTGGCTGGATGGCTGCTGCTACATTCAAGCTCTCTTTTGTTTTCTCTGTTGTCTTTTCTTTCAAGTCCTTGGAGACAATGGCCACAGCTTCCTCTTCCTTCACAGATACATTGCTCTCACTGTCGCTCTCGTTATAGTCTGGTTCAAAAGCAGCCTCATCAGTCTCTCTAGTTAGATCAGAGGAAAGCCGAGAGGAATGACTGAACTGGGGTTTTGGCTTGATGGTACTCTTATCAACCTGCCCAGCAAACGGTTCTTTCTCAACTGCAGGATCTGGTGGGTTAGGTATATATGGCAACTTGCCACCACTACTGGACTCTTTCCCGTTTCTAGCCTCAGCAGCATACTTCTCCCGTTCCTTCCCAGAGTTTTTATCTACAGACTTTATCTCTTCACATGAGCGTTTGGTATCGTAGGGGGCTTTATGATCATGAGGCTTTTTTTCTCTTGGGGGACTAGAATTACTTTTTTTGGACTCTGTTCCCTTTTTAGGCAAATCTCTCTCCTCCCTCAGCTTACCTTTCTGTCCAGATGAAGAATCTTTACTTCGAGGAGGAGAGTCCTTCCTTCTTACTAACTCACTCCTCTCATCTCTTCGCTTGGAACTGGAATGCTCTCTGTTGTCATAGTCTACTTTCTTGTCCCTTCCAGGAGTGAAGTCTTTATTTGAGGAACTGCGAACAGATTCATGTTTATCCGAAGTCCTAGTCTCTTTGGAAGACTGAGACAGATTCTTAAAATTTCCTTGTTCACTCAGACGGTCTGAGGTGCTCTCCTTCTCTGGCTGGGCGCTGCTCTTTCTCTTGTCAGGGACTTCCTTCTCTAACACTGAGTGCTCCCTGTCTTTGGTTCTCCCCTTCTCACTGGATGCAGAGCCTTTTGAGCTTTTGACTTCATGCTGTGTCATTTCGTGGCTCACCTCCTTGGTGAGCTTCTGAAGTTTCTCTGACTGCTCACTTTCTTTCTCAGTGTACTTGACTGGAGCGGACGGCTTAGTAGTAACATTTTTAATAATACTAGATGGTTTCCCTATACTCTGTGCAGGCTGTGTGGATTTAACATCTTCTTCTTCAGATTCAAAGTCGTCTTTATCCCATTTGGACTGAGGAACCTGGATCATAATTATAACGTCTTCAGCAGGAGCTGTATTGTCATTATTATATTCTTCCATAGTTTTAATGACTGTCCTCTTTGTATCCGTCTTTTCTTCAGATTTCCGCACAGGGCTGCCTCCAGTTGAGCTTGTACTAAAATGAATCGATATACTTTTAATTAATGAGAAAATAACTAATGATAAAACCAAAAAAAATTAGAAAAGTCAGCTTAAAATAGAATGTCTTTTTAGCTTTAAAAAATTAAATTATGCTCTAAGAAACACACACTGATCAAACTATAAAAACCAACGTGGTTCATCCACCTTCTTATAACCTAGCCTGAAAGTATGCTTCTACTAGGCTAGTCTATTGAATTGCCATGCTCCAGACTGTCAAGAACATACACATCTATAAGGTCAAAGGACACCTGCCCCCCAGCCCCATACCTGGTGTAGTCCACAAGTGTAGAGCTGGAGCCGTCAGTTCCAGCCACTTTCCTCTTGGCCTTTCCCTTGACTTTTTCCTGTTTAATTTTGCTAGACGTTGATTCCATTTTTTCAGAGGCTTCTTTTGTAGTAGTAGATGTATTTTCTGCACTTGCAATTTTTTTCCCAGTTTCTCTGTTGAGTTTGATTTTTTTGGCTGGGGCAGTTGATGCAATCTTGTCCTTTTCTGGGGTCCTCTCCAGCTTCTCACTATCACCTTCCATTTTCCGCTTTGGTGATGGTTTCACTATTTCAGCTCCTTCTACTTTAGAGATTTTCATTGATGATGACTCAAAATCTTTATCTACAATCTTTTCTTCAGTTTTTCTCTTTCTTTTTTCTCCCTTGCTATCAAGTAGCTTATTTTTCTCAGGCTTCTTGGCCTTTTCATCCTTATTAGCTGGCTTTTCTGGCTTGATGTCTTTGGAACAGTCTTTTTTCACCTTCTCCTCCTTGACTGGCTTTGTCTCAGGGTGTTCTTTTGAAGATTTAGAGTGCGCTTTTCTGGGAGTTCCAGTGACCTTATCATCCTTCTGAGACGACGATGAAGGTTTTATAGAGTCAGTCTTTGCAGCCTCCTCTTTGGCTTTTTTAAGTGGAGGTTCAGACCGAGGAGATTTTTCACGCTCCCCATCTACTTTTTCTTGGGGTCCTTTAGAAGGTTTTAAAACACTTTCTTTCTTGGCTGTAGTAGACCCATCACTTTTCCGTTTGGTCTTGTCACTTTTTACTTTTGGCTTATCTTTTTCTCTCTTGTCTTTTTCAGATACTGATTTGAAAGTGATAGATTCTGCATCCATTGGTTCATCCCTAACAGGTGTAGCATCATCTCTACTTGGGAGAACAAACATTGTATCCGTCTTAGTGTCATCAACTCCTGATGACTCCCTGGATTTCCTGGAAGTCTCTAACAGCTCGGGGTTAAGGAAGCTCTCACTCTCCTCCCCCTTTCTTCGTTTTCTGTGTTTCTTATGCTTGTTTCCTTTATTGTCTCCCGGAATGTTCTCACTCTCTTTTGATTTTGTGTTATCTTTCTGGTTGTGATTATCTCTTGTTGAAAGCTTTTCTGGATAGCTGCCACCTAGATTTCTATTTCTATGACTTTGTCCAGCAGGATAATCGTCTCTGCGCCCTCTTGTGAAGGGTGAATTTCTGATATTAAGAGGTAAAAGTCTCTCTGGAGAGAAGTCCTCTCTGTTAGCTGAGGGTCTAGGCTGTGCCCCCACAGCATACCCTTTGTAGTACTTCTCATACCACTCTCGGTATTTCCTCTCCCATTCTCGGTAGCGTTCTTTCTCAAATGGGTCTCTAAAGTCGACACTCCGCCCATAATAGGCTTTAATGTCATAAGGCGGTGGAACTTCTCTGTATCTATTAAAATACTCACGCTCTGTTTCTCCTTGAGGTACATTACGCTTAGTGGGAGACTGTCCCCTAAATGCTTGAGGAGATCTTGACCGTGAATGATAACGTCTATATGGAGGTGACCTTGACCTAGATCGATGATATCCATGAGATCTGGACCGTGAACGATAATTGCGGCTCTTGCCTCTGCCTCTCCTGGGGTATGGGGGTGATCGTGAATAGGAGCGAGAGTGTGAGCGGCTGAAGGATCGAGAGTAAGAGCGTGAACGTGTCGAGCCAGATCTTGACTTTGAGTAAGTGTATGAACTTCTTGAATACGATGAACCACTATAGGGAGATTTAGACCTAAAAACAAAAACACAGTTGATGGTTGAGAAACATATACAAAATAAAAACAGATTCTAGCACTCTTTTAACATAGTTTTATCTTTTTTTGCATCAGTTTCAACTTAGATGATTAAAGAGGTATAATGACCTCTACTGAAATGGAATAAAGTACTTAAATCACTTGTTACAAAACAAAAGGCAAGTCTTGACAATCAGTGGAGTGCATTAATGTACCGAGAGTTTTATGAGCTTATTAACATTAAGCAAATGCCAATTAAATTTAAATTTCCTGTCTGATTATTTAAGCTAGGAGTCTATTTTTATCTTACACTAGCCAAGAGTCTAGCTTTAAAAGGAACCACATTTTAAATTTAAGTCTAAAAAACAACAAAAAAAAACTTCCAGGGAACTTCTGTAATTCAGTTTTTTTCTATCAATACAACAATGTGTACTCTACCACTGCCTTTTAATCACACAGGTTAATGTTCCAGCAAGAAGCTGTAGCTTTATGGCAAAGGCCCTCAGAATGCTCTCTGGCTAGTTCCCTATGTCTTTCCTTCCATAAACATTCCCCATTTATTTCATATTATAAATAACTTCAAGGGACAAGGACAATTTAGTCCCCATAAATGCTAGTTCTACACAATAGAATTTACACTGAGACATTATTTTAATGGACATATTGGGGAATAAGCTACATCTCTTCCATTCTATAAAACTAGACCGAATCAGAAAAATCTCATTAAGTGCAGTGTTATTTATATCCATAGGTAATCCCTGGATATTCAAAGTCCCATTTGTAATTCTGTTGTGAAGGCTTGCAAAACACTAACCTGGAAAATGAGCGCCTACGCTCCTTTTGAATCTTTTTGTATTCCATCAATTCCTTAGCAAAATCATTTGTAAACTCATCTAGCTTGGACTTTTTCTTTTCCCTAGTAAAATAAAGTTAAAGAGTGAAAGTTAACAAAAACCATTTAAGAAAACTAACAAGACAAATGTAATTAGATCATGAATGAAATGAATGAAATTGCCATTAGTTCTCTACTTTAAAACTATAAATAACTAGGTATCCCTGAGGAAGTTGCTTGTATGGCTTTGGTTTAAATTTTAGGTGAATTTTCTTTACTAACTGGAAACACTGGAAAATGTTTCCAAAATACCTATTTAATGTTGTATCAGAAAATGAAAAAGTGTATGATAACTTCAAATGAAAATACTCACTCTTCCTTTAGTCGTCGTTGCTCTCTATAGAATTCTTCCCTGGACAAAGGTGGTGCTTGCGTTGTAGGGATGGTATTTGAATGAGCAGTCTGAATTCCTGATGATACCCAAGGTGTTGATATATTGGCAGGAGCTGGTGGAAACCCTGGAGGAGGGACACTATATCCTGCAGGTGGGGGTTGGCCAGGAGGAAACTGAGGAGAAAACTGTGGGGGAGGTACACCTGGAGGAAGAGGAAGTGTATGGGGAGGCGGCGGATACAAAGGAGGTGGTGGAACAGGTACAAAGACTGGAGTTGCTGGTAGTGATGGGCCTTGAGTCCTCTGTGATCTTTCGCTGTGGTGTCGCCCACGGTTTATACTTCTGGAGAAATAAATTCCAAGGTATTATACCTTTAAATTAAATATATCTGACACAAATGAGGTTGTCTTTTTCTATTCTTATTTTCCATAGTATAAAAAATGGAATAGAATCAACTACTCTAGCACAAATGCAATCAAGATGTATCTGTATACATTAGCTCTTCAGGCCAGGTATGATGACATAGGTCTATAGTCCCAACTACTCAGGAGGCTGGACAATCACTTGAGTCTTTGAACTTGAGACCAGCTTGTGTAACAGCAAAAACTTGCCCAGAACAAAAACCTCTCAACTGTATTTCAAAAAATCCTCTGCAAGAGCAGCAAGTGCTCTTAGCCACTGAACCTCTCCAGCTACATGATCTAATTTTTAAGGTCACTTAGCAATAGACAGGAAATATATTTTGAAGGAAGTAATAGGTTAACACGGCTGTGATCTAGTTGTCTCCCAAATGACTTTCTAGACCCAAAATTCATGTTAAAAACCACTGCAGCTTCCTTTTGGAGGAAGTGGGTGAAGACCAAACAAAACAGAATCATACTAATTGTAGCATTTGTAATCAAAACTGAAAATGTCAACATTTTCCCTTATAAACCAAAGTAACAGTGCTGAAGTTTCTGAATCGTCTCAAAGAATCTGTGTCTGCTTTTGCTAAGCTAATGGTTTTTTATACAATGAGCAAATAGTATGGGACAGCAACAGCAGGCATTTAGACTTAAGTGTGCTGGGAACCATGAATTAGTACACACCACCTTCTTTTAATGCAATCTAGTTACAAAGGCAGCTAACTGTCATAAGATTGCAATACTGAATGAAGCACTAGAAGATCAGTAATAGCCATAACAAAGCTGGAAGTCTTTGGACCCTGATTGAAATAACCACTACCATAGTAAAAACCTATGGCTTTCTAAATGAACACTGTGAGAGAGAGAGCAAGAAGTCCAACGAATTTCCTGGACTTTTCTTTTGGAAAAGAAGGTTGAGAAAGACTGGGACAGAAACACAATCCTTTTTCCCATCTGGGAGCTGAACTGGCTAACTTTCTCTCGTAAGCTGTATATATATATATATATATATATATATATATATATAATGATATATTGATACAGACCAAGTAATCATTGGAAAGAATACAAAGAACAGAGTGTGAAGAGTGAAAGAAATGGCTCAGTGAGTGGGTAAGAGTGCTTGCACAAGTGCAAAGAGTTGAGCCCAACCAAACTCCCAACACCCACCTAAAAAGCCATGTGTGGCCATGCATTCCTATATTTAACCCCAGTGTTGGGAGGGGCAGACAGACGACTGCTGGGGCTTGCTGCCTATCAGTCTAGCTCTAGTCTCAGTGAGCTGTCTTTTCTCAAAAGAATAAGACAGAATGATAGAGCAGGGTACCTGAAATCCTCCATGGGCCTCTGTAAGCACGCATGTTCACACATACATACCAAAGATGGAGATTTAAACTTTTGTCATTGTGCTAATTTGTCTGTCCTATATTATGTTTTTCTATACTCCTTCCTCCACAGACAGGTCTGGTTATGTCATTCAGCCTGGCCTCCAACTCACAACCTGCCTTAGCCTCACAAACACTGGGATTACAGGTGTGCACTACACTTAGCAATAAAAAAAATTTTAAGCATAACTTCAAATGAGATTTTATACTGCATCTGCTGGGGATTGAACCTAGGGCCTTACATAGGCTAGGCAGCCACTTAACCACTGAACTATAGCTCCTAGTTCCTAGATTACTTAAGGACAACTGCTAAAGACTTAAGAGAAAAAAGGAGAACAAATAATATCTCCTTCCTCATCAGTTTTGTGTTTTACCTCTTAACCCAGTGTGCCATGGATTATCTTCCAAGAGTTTTAGCATGCTTACCTATAACAATTTCTTTCCCCTCTTCTAATTTGTTGTGGTGGAGAAACCAGATACCCAAGCTTGTTGGAACTGTGCAAGATGTAGAAAGAGACAAACAGAATTGAGTATTTCTCTCTAGGTTTAATATATAACCTATCAGTGCACATACTTGAAAAAGCACCTATTTTAACTGTTTTCAAACAATTTCATAATCTTGAACTCTTAAAATTGTTCCAAAGATCTAAGCAAAAAATATTCTATATTTTTGTTAGCACTCTACAGACTTACTGTTTAGAAAAGGGACCTCTAATTTGCAAGGTTCTATGTAGGTATTTTATATGCTTGATTAGAATACTTTTGAGTGCTACAAATGAAAAAATGAGGAGAAACCTATTTGCTCAGTTCTGTGCCCAGCAAACAGATGCCAACTCAGGTATGTCTGTCTTTAAATTTCATGTTCTTCTACTGATACATTCTGCTACGCTCTCATCAGTCTATTTTCTCTAACATGCATGTCTGCATACCAGGTGCATGCCTGGTGGCTTTAAAAGTTTCAGAGGAGGGTACTGATCCCCTGGAGCTGAGTTACAGGTGGCTGTGGGTATTGGGAATTGAATTCAGGTCCTCTGTCTCTCCAGCTCAAATCTACTAATTTTTAATGTCATAAAGCATCTTACAGACATCAATATTCTTTGTGTGTTTGGGCAGAAAAAAAAATCACATAATCCTGTATTATGAACAAGTCAGAAAAAAAAATGAGGAACTCCGTGGTAGACATTAATCTTGCAATGTGTTTACTTACTAAATTGAATTTTGATTATCCAAATAAGACAAGAGAGAGTTCAACAATTTATGAAAATAAAAATCTAGAAAACATATATATAGGATCAATAATCTAAGGTCCTATCACGATCCCTAGGTTCTTAGGAAGAAAAGGACTTATCAGTGTGTATTTTACTATTTTGGAAAAGAATTACAAGGTGACCTTTGAAATGAGTTTTAACTTTATGAGCACACTTAATATGTTTTGGGTTTTTTTTTTTTAGATTTATGACAATTTGAAAAATTTGTAGATAGACCAAGTAGCCTGGAAATACTAGAGAATCAAGAAAAGGGTGTTATGAATACATTAAATATTGCTAAAAGTCTTTTTTTTTTTTTTTTTTTTTTTTTTTTTTGGTTTTTCAAGACTGTCCTGGAACTCGCTCTGTAGGCCAGGCTGGCCTGGAACTCACAGAGATCTACCTGCCTCTGCCTCCTGAAGTGCTGGAATTAAAGGTGTGTGCCACCAACACCCGGCTAACTCTATTTTTTCTTAAACACAAAACATCTAATCTTAAATCATTAAAATTTATTAAACCTATATAGGCTATATACAGCATTATCCAGCCAAGAGAAGTCAAAGATGCAATACTAGATCAAAAGTGGATAAAATTAATCATTGTATACACGGTGCCTCTGGGATTCTACTCTAAGAATTTTCTAAAGCACTGGGAAGTACTAATGATCTCCATGTGCAGTTTACCTTTGCTAAACTGGGTATCATACATTTTTTTTTTTTACCACATATAGTACATCAAGAGAATGACTACGAGTAAAGCTTTGGAGAGTTAAATGTAACAGGCTGGGGGTGAAGCTTCAGGGCAGAATACTTCCCTAGCACGCTGAATCCCTGGGTTCAATTCCCACTGACACACACACACACACACAGAGATAGACAGACAGACACACAGTTACGTGTACATTTTCAATTGTCTGAATGTCAGTGTCTCTAGCCCCAAGTTTTTCAAGTGTCATTTTTTTTTTTTTTTTTTTTTTGGTTTTTCGAGACAGGGTTTCTCTGTATTGTTTTGGAGGCTGTCCTGGAACTAACTTTGTAGACCAGGCTGGCCTTGAACTCACAGAGATCCGCCTGCCTCTGCCTCCCGAGTGCTGGGATTAAAGGCGTGCGCCACCAACGCCCGGCGTTCAAGTGTCAAATATTTTTATTCATTCAGATAATAACCGGAGACATAAATTTGAATTGTAATGTTTAAAATTATGTTAATCTGGCATATTTAAAGGAGTTTATAATAACCATTCACCAAGCTCCTGTCTAATTTGTAGTCTCTACTTTTTAGTTCAAAGGCAAGTATCTGAAGGTTATTATGAATATGTACTTACTGTTCCCAACCTGGTCGACCACCACCTGGACGAGCAGCATTTATTCTTACTGGACCTTAAAAATAAAAAAGAATGAATGTTAGATTCACTGTTAATAATTTCCTAAAGGGAAAAGGATCCAAATAAAAATAATGTTACTTACCAGTTGTGGGGATCAGCTGTCCATGTAATAATGACTGTCCCAACAAAGATGGAGTTCCAAGGACAGGCACCTGGTAACCCTTTGAGAAGAAGTACACATATACACAAACAAACAAAAAACAGAAATAGTTTTTTTAGTTTTACAAGTCAAAGCAAAAATAAAAACAACAAAAATCTGTAAAAAAAAAAAAAAAAAAAAAAAAAGAGGATTCTAAAGCCAGTAAAATCTACCTTTTCTTCCATAAGAGCAGTAATTGCAATTGAGGAGGCTCCCTTAGAATGTTCTGATGCCAGGGCAGCAGCTGGTAATAATTTATTATCAGAATCCCTAGAAAACAATGTAACATAAGACATCACCAACAATGTAAAATGGTAACAATCACTAATACAGCTTATCTATATCCTGCATTACAATGAGTTAATGACAACTTCTGAGATAAGTGAAAGGACAGGCTGTAAAAAGCTCTTTATACATAATGTAAATGCCTGGGCCAGTTAGATGCTTTAGTAGTACAGGCACTTATATGCAGGCCTAACTGGAATTTTGGTCTGCAGAGCCTACAAGATGGCATTAGAGAACCAAGTCCTTAAAGCTGTTTTCTATCTCTACATACATGCCTGGGGCAACCACATGCCTGCATGCCCACACATACATATGTACTATTTAAAAAAAAAAAAGGAATTCCCTGAAGAAATACTACATATGACACATATGACAGAAAATAGGTGCAGCTGGGCAGATCTCTGTGAGTTCGAGGTCGGGCTGGACCGACAGCCTCCAAAACAATACAGAGAAACCCTGTCTCGTAAAACCAAAAAAAAAAAAAAAAAAAAAAAAAAAAAGAAGCTACTACTTTAGGGGGTGGAGAGATGGCTCAGTAGTGAAGAGATGGCTAAGAGATAGCTCAGCTGTTCTTTTAGAGACTCAGGTTTGATTCCCAGCACCCATATAATATACGATTATCTATAACTACATTCTAGGGGATCAATCACCCTCTTTGCCATTGCAGAAACAGACAGACATGCTGGCAAAATACTCATATACATAAAATGAAACTAAAAAATTATAAAAGGCAAATCTCTGAATTTAGAGGCCAGCAATGTGTCTACATAGTGAGATCCTATCTCAAAAATAGTAACTATATAGAGAAAAAAACTGCACCCCTGACCTCATTTGTCTTCAATGATAAGATATAGACTCACCGGAAAGGGCCATCTGACTTTTCCGAATGGACTGATATAGATACTGTTGCAGTTATATCAGGTACTGGAGCTGGGGCAGAAGATGGATTTCCAGGCACAGAAGGAGCCAAGGAAGATGGATTTGAAGTTAATGAAGATATAGAGGGAGTTGGGTGAGCTGAGGAAGACGTCACTGGAATCATCAAAGGATCTTGCTGTCTTGATATCGGAGATCTCATAAGAGGCTGTAGGTTCCGCTGAATGAGTGGTCTTGGAGGTGGTACTGGGGGTGGGGGTGGGGGTGGAGGTAACTGCTTTCGTAGTCTTTTTGCATAGCCAGTTTCATTTTTGAAATTATTAACAGCCTATAGAACCAAACACAAAAATGCAGAATATGTACTATATCATTCATTTCAATCAGTTCAATCAGTGAAAATGCTAATGATACTTTTATGCAAAAAGATACAAACCGTTACCTGTCGTAAAAACTTGTTGGCAATCAAGGCATCAGGAGAAACATCAGTTTGATTACATGTTGGACATACATGGTCATCTGAGTCCAGGAGCGCTGTCCTAATACCTATGTATGAGAAGATGATAAACATGAGGTGGCATGGTAGAAACTTGGTGTTCATATAATGAATTTAAAGACAGCCTATGCCCCCTAAGGCTAAATTAAGAAACTTTTGTCTCATGCTGAGTGGTGGTAGTGCATACCTTTAATCCCAGCACTCAAGAGGCAGAGGCAGGCAGATCTCTGTGAGTTCGAGACCAGCCTGATCTAAAAGAGCTAGTTCCAGGACAACCTTCAAAGTCACAGAAAAACCCCCTCTCAAAAAACCAAAAAAAGAAAAGAAAAAAACTCGTCTCAAATAGGAAAAACAAAAACAAAAACAAAACAAAACAAAAAAAAAAACAAAAAACAAAAAAAAAAAAAAAACACAAAAGACTAAAAAGAAGGAAAGCAACTTAGTAGAAGCCAGAAGGGTCTGATCTGCTGGAACGGGAGTTACAGATGGTTGTGAGCTGCCACCTGGATGCTGGGAACTGAACCCAGGGTCCACTAAGGAGCAGTCAGTGTTTTTAACATCCATCTCTCCAGTCCCAAATACCTTCTTTTGAGATAAGGTCTCACTGTGTAATCCAGGCTGGCCTTGAACTCACCTGCCTCTACCTCCCAAGTGTTTGAGTTAAAAGCATGTGCCACCATGCCTGGACCTTATATAAATGTTTAAACAGACAGAAAATGCATTATCAAATACCTACCCTTATTTAGCTAGCAATGAAAATATTGTACAAAAAAAATAGAACTAAGTCTAGAAAAGAGTGCCAAACATTTTACATATTTTTAGAATCTTTGAAATAGCTTAACAAGAATTAGCTCACAGCTAACGATAAATCCAGTTCCAGGGTGATCAATACCCTCTTCTGGCCTCCATGGTCACTGACACACACTAACATGCAGGCAAAGTAGTAATACACACACAAGTGAAACCCAAAGGTCTTGTTTAAAAGTAATAATGAAAGGCCAGGGAGGATAATAAACTCAAAGCCAGCTTAAGTAAAAAAAAATAAGTAAATGAACAAAGGTCCAAAAGACCATTATTAAAACAACCAACCACCCGCCTAAACAACTACATCTTGTAATTTACCAGCAAATACAAATACTCTGAAACAAGTATCCCTAAAAGGTCCCAGTCTCTTACATTCATCACAGTAACTGTTTCCACAGCAGGGAATGACAACAGCATCATTCATAATGTCCTTGCAGATGAGGCACAATAGCTCATCTGGGATAGGCTCATCTTCTTCTGAAGATGATGACCGCTCCTCTGGTAAGAAGGGTGGCTTCTCTTTCTTCCCAATTGCATAGGCCTCTCTGTAAAAGACAGTTTCCGCATTTTAGGATTGACAAAAGAGTAGTCATGTTCTATGCTCAGTACACTATACCATAGTAGAACATGTAACTTCAGGACAATGACACTGAGAGTAGACAAACATGTTTTCCCATGAATGAGGGCAGTTATGCCTAGTCTCAACAGACACAAATCAGAACTCCAAATAAGTAAACAAAAGTAAACACTTTAAAAGCAACTAAAAAGATTTTAGAATCCTAACTCTAGGAACTAAAGGCCAGAGAGGTAAACATGTTAAGATACCAGAATGTCTTATGTAAATGTCAAAAACAGAATTTGTACTTGACGAATACTCTAAATCACAATTTTCCTTTAACCAGGTGTTTCTGCAAATAAATAAAATGAATAACAAAAAAGTCTCCTCCCACACTCCAGCATTCTGTCATACCCATGTAGACACCAACTAAATGTCACAGATGGGAACTGTGTTATCTATAACCAGGCCATCAAACAGACTAGATAACCAATGATCTACCTGTAACTACATTAAAAGATAAATCTACTTGTCAATTAAACATGAGTTAATGATCAGAATGCGTTACACAAATATGAAAGAACACGTCATTATACATTCTGGTTTTTTGTAGAAATGACTTTTTTCAGGAATGGTAGTTAAATACATCTAAAAACACAAAAAATTATTCTCAGACTTGCCTCTATTGTTCCACAAGTCCTCACTTCTCTATACTCAAAGTTGTAAACCATAAGAATTCTTAAGAGAAAACCTTTGTTTCATTTAAAACAGGATGTGCTCATCTCAATGCTGAAATGAAATAGTCTCAGCTGGATGGAGGAGGGTACCTTAGGTGTGTTATTTGTGTTGCAGCTGCTCCATAGACATCACCACGATTCCACAAATAAGTATCAATTTGCTTATGCCCCATTGTTCCCAATTTGTGAAAGAGGAGTCTCCCACTGCCCAAGAGAAAAGAAAAAAGGGAAAAAACAAAAAAGGGGGAGAAGAGAACAGGATAGAAAAAGAAACAGAAGAAGAGTCTGAGTTGTTTATCAGTGGTGTTAGTGGAGAGGGTGAATGTTTTATTTAAAATAATAGGGCTCCCATCTCTCCCCAGTATGGCTGTGCATCTGACACAAACGAGCTTTTCTCCCCAGGACTCAAAAGCAATGAATTATTAGTTAGGGCTCACAGATGATGTTAACTTTTTCAACACAGATTTCTACTCATTAAAAACTTTTACATAATATAGATGAAGCAGTCTGCTCTTAAATTGACTGCAAAAAAAATGAAATTCCAATTTAAAATTGTTTCATATCATTTATGAATGTCTCTGGATTAGCTACAGCCTAACAACAGACTGCATAAGATGAATCACAAAAACTCAGGATGGTGGCTGATGAAAGTAGAGGAGCGAAGCAGAGCATGTGAGCAAGGCTGGAGCAAACATTTGTATACTAAAGTGCACATCCCTAAATGGACATCCTTTCAGGACCAACCCCACCTGCTCACCACACTACTTCAACATTTGTGCAGGAAGCTGAGGAGACTCATCTGTCTCGGAGAACATGGACATCTGGCCTCTAAACTGGTGTTAGTCAAAGGATGTTCTAGGATCTCAACTTTGTAATCTTTTGGAAGGCCAGCTTAAAAATGCAGAATCAGGATCTTACCAGATTCTAAATAAAAACTGGACATTCAGGGCAGAGAATCTGAGATCACAGCCTAGATTAGAGGAACACTTACAACATACCTATGTATGTTTATACTGAAGGAGATAATAAAAGGCAGCTAAGAAAACTATTAAGAGCAAATCTATGGCAGACTAAGCTGAATCAGACCACTAGACTTTGTTCCTTTGTTAAAAACTAGCTCATAAGAGGCCAACAAAATGGTTCAGCAGGTGAACTGCCTGCCAGTCTTACACAGAAAGCTGCAAGGAGAGAAGCAACTCCGCAAAGTTATACTGACCGTCACACATGCACGAGACACACACACACACACACACACTGACCGTCACACATGCATAACCACACACACTCACCTGCTAATAAAGAAAAAAACTAGCTTAAAAGATAAAATCTGAAAGTATATTAAAAATAAGCACCAAAGCCAGGTATGTTGGTGTACATCTGTAATACCAATAGCAAGAAGCTTGAAGCAGGCAGGATGAGCACACATTTGAGACGAGCTTGGACAACAAAGTCTTGCCTCAAAAGACAAGACAAAACAAAACCCCAAACCTAACAAAACAATAACAAAAACCCAAACCACGAAACATTTTACAGACCTGGCTGAACTGAACTAATAGTGGTTTGTAAAGCACACCCTACTTTAGGCTGAAGATGATGTGATATATCTAAATCTAGCCAAGTAACCTTGCTCATTTATGCCAGGCATTTAAATTTGCCTTGGTAACTTCTTGCACATTTATTCTTAGATGTTTGTTTCTCAAAATGGAAATAGCATATGTAAGATAATGTGGGAGCATGTATGTGAATGAGGAAGAAAGGAATGACAGAAAGAAAAAAATTAGAAGACTACAAGGGAAGTGGCACTCACTAATGACAAAAATCCCCAAATTCATTTAAAATTTGCATAAATGGAGCAGACTGCAGCCTCTCAGATTTAACACAGAAATGTAACAAATGGAAATGAACAATTCTGAAATGGAAACTTCCCAAGGAATCCAAATAGTCAAGTTACAAGCCCAAGACTGAAATACTATACCCTGGGACTACCTGGTCCCCACAGCTCACACCTAAAATGCATACTTACGCATCTATAGTTGGTATGGCATATTTTCCAGTGTTCGTAAGCATTGCACCTTTCATGTTAGGATCTTTCACTTCCATCATAAAACTTCTGGGAATTCCAGTGCTCTTTTTGATCCTAGGGCCAGATTCAAAGTTCTTATCCTGTTTGGAAGAAGGGAGAAAAGAGGAAGACAAGAGTCTTCTTTAGTAGTGCCTGGGCACCTCACACAATGCTCGTCACTGACTTGTGATGCTCCAAACAGAGGAACTCATTTCATTCTCAGATTTGCTATGTGAACTAAATACTAAGTACTAATTATTACTACTTCAAAGAAAACAAGACAAGCAACATGTTCTATTTAACAAAGCAGCCAAGACTTGGGGTCTGGCAACCTACACTCCAAAAGCAGTGCTCATTTGCCATTTTAACGGTGATTTTTACCACAGCAAATACGGTTAAGAGATAATTCTAAGAAAAACTAGATGTATCAGTTTCTACATGAACTTACCCCATTTGTTGGACAATTCTTAATATAATGACCAGGCTTGCCACAACGAAAACAGGTATAAGATGGAGGTGGTGGACCTAGAGGCTTTTTCATGTAACTGAAAAGGAAAAAGAATTAGTATGTACACAGAGATTTAAAAATAATGTTTCTAATTGTGGGGGCAAACACCCCAAAGTTCCTGTTAGCATAAAAATATTTATGAACTTACTTGATTGGGTCGTATTCATGGCCAGATTGCGACATCATTGCTTTAATTTTATCTTCCTCAGAAGCATTGGCTTCAGCCAGATTGGCAGTCTGTTTAACGGGTAATTATTTGACACACACATTAGAAACACATTAAGACCACACAGCAAAGACAACACACTCAACCTACACAGAGCAACATCTAAATGAGCTGTGCTTTATACATGGGTTACTGAAGAAAGCACTGGGAATTCTTACAGCACCATCTCTAGGGGAGCTTGGAAGGCTGAGGAAGTCTTTCTGGAAACACTCAGACCTTAGACCTTGTCTGTACCTACATTGACATCTAAACACATGATTGTTCTAGCAACTCAAGGCTGGGTGAGGTTAAATTAAAAGAGAAACACTTGATGTTGTCAAATCTTCAAAATGTTTCAAGTGTCCCAGCATTGAGATAATAATTTACATTGAGAACTTAGCAGGCAAAGGTGGGGATAAATGACAGCATTACTACACACTACAAGTCAGAAGGCTCTTTGGCTAGCAGTCAGTTTCTAATTAGTTGAAAGGTATACTTTTAAATCTTAAAACTTCAGATAAATTTTATGAGCTTCATAAATCTAGCAGTCTAGATATAAACAGGGTCTAAGGGAGTGATTTTCTAATAACATGATCTTCAAGCATATACCATTCACATCGTTACTCTTTTATCTTTACATTCATCCACAAAACAAGCAACCAGTTTTAACACTTTATTGTAATTTTATATACAGAGAATGCTTAACATTAACAGAGCGTGGAACAACAGCAACATTTACAGAAAACTTATTACAGATTTTTAACAACTAATTTGTTTGAACCCAAATATTACTTTACAAACAGATTAAAGGAAAAAAATTACCAAACCTCCAAAACTTCCCAATTCCTCCCAGCCAAGTAACAATGGTAGAAATAGACCAGAACTCCAATGCAGTCCTTACAGTACAAAGAATAAACAGTATGTACTATAAGCTGTCAAAGACGTAAATTCTATGCTAACTACTTTGCATTAGAAAAATAACAAAATATGATGATTTATCTACTTTGCTCAGAATCATTAATTCTAGTGTTTTGTTTTCTTAGGACTAGAGCTTAAGAAGCAATTAGTCTGTTAACAGGACATTTTTTAAGGATACATCCTAGGAAAAGGACATAGCCAAGGACAAAATAGGGACAACACTAAGGGAATAACCCTTTTCATTTTCATTTTTGTTGGTTGTTAAATTAGACTTTACATTTCTGGTAGCAGGGAAAAAGACTTTTGGGAAACTTGACAGCTGCCTTCTGAGCCCTCAAGCCTACCTGTTCTAGTCTAAAGACACAATCTACAATCTAAAATACTGCCTAAAAAAAAAATCCATCACTAGTGCTTTCCAAAACAGAATATACATATTGTTGAGAATAAATGCAAGCAACCTTGTCAACAACATGGTACACACAACGATTTCAGAAGGTAACAATTTGACCCTCTGCCAAAAACATACACTCATATTCCTGCAAACAGCTTTACAAGTATACACTTACACAATTCATGTAGTCTGTGTTCAAACAAATTAGGTTGTTTAAAATTATTCAAATTTGGACAGACTACAAGTTTAAAGCATGAGGAAACAACTGCACCACATTTTAAATATTGATCTTGGTGGGATCAATTCAAAATTTCAAGAATTAACCACACAACTGTCCATGTAAAGGAAATCTTCTGTTTTGGCTATTTTAATGAAGTCCACATAACTCACAGCCAAAACCAGGGAATTCCTCCAGAATTGTGCTAGTTTCCTGTGTTTAATTAAACAAAATTGTGTAAGGGGAAAAACCGGTTAAGTGTAGCTTCCTGTGTTTCTTCAGTCTTGAAGATGAACATTATGCAGGGACGCTGACCAAGTTACACCCCTATCTTCTCAGGACGGCAACTATTCTTTACAGGGCAGTAATAGTATGTACAATGCATTCACAAAATACATCTTCCCCCACCCTCCTTAAAACAGTACTGTTCCACATTTAAAAAAATATTAGACTTATATTGTCAAGAATATATATATATATATACCTTTGTAAGCTGGGCCAGAGAAATAGATGCAGAAGAGTCATCAATCTGTTCACAAAAAATTAAACATACATTCAAGTTCCACGCTGAAAACATCTGAAAGTGATTATTTAGCCCCTAAAGTCACTTAATATTAAATATTGGGCATTTTTCCTAATTTTCTAAAGAATGTTATAATTTGTATTTTGTTTGAATTCTGAAAATATGCTCAAGTTATTTTATCTTTTGTTAACATTTTATATCCAGTTATAAAGGCTATGGTGTATGAAAGGACTTACTGCAGTGAAATAAATCAAAGGGCAAAAAATTCCTCTACTCAAGAGTGGTGACTCAATACTACAATGAGAGTACTACATCTCCCAATAGTCTTTAAATTTGATAATGCTCACAACAATGTACACTACGAGAGAACTAAAAGGAAGGAAAAAAAATCTAATTCCCCCAATGCCATTAAACAACACTGTAAAAACAAACAGCTCTTTAGGCCTCAGATAATTTGCTGTAAATGTAACAGCTCCCAGGCAATTCCTAGTGTTTTCCTTTTGAACATCAACTACTGAGCTTATTTTTCTATCCAAAGAATAATAATAGCTCCTCTCTGGTCAAAAAAACCACAGGTTCCCTGCTAAGCCAATGTCACTCACTCTAAAACAAAACAAGAAAAAAAAAAAAAGGAAAGGAAAAGAAAAACAGGAAAGATACCCTGGGAAAGAGTCAAAGAGCTGTCATACACAGTAATAGATTTTAGTCTTTGGAGAGAAGTCAATTTAACCAAACAGGGAGAGGATATAAAGGACATAAGAGTTTTAAAAATGTATTATATGATGTTAATCTTTTTAAAGTTTTTTCACTTGATCCCATTAAATGATTTAGTTTTTAAAAAGATGCTTATCTGCATGCACACAAAAGCATTTTAGTAACCAGCTTCTCAACAAGAGTTCCCTAAGCTCCTTAGATTCTACTTATGCATGATACTGGTCAGAATCCTTTGGAATGGACAGACTCCAAGTAGGATATCTGGCTCAAAGAAAATATTTTCAGATATCCTTCTAGAAGTATTGAAAGCACAAAAATTGAAATGCAACAAGCTTCAATATGAAGTTGCCAATGTCCACAAAAACTACATTTGCTAATTTAAGATACATCTTAGCTAGACGTGGAGGTGCCTGCCTACTATGATCCTAAGGCAGGAGGACCACAATTTTCAGAGCTGGACTACACAGTAGGTTTGAGGTCTGCGTGACCTCTGTGGCAAGACTGTTTCGTAAAACGAATCTTACAAATATCTTAAGTTTAGTCTGATGGGTACCAATATGGGATGCTTATTTAGACACATGGTTCTTTGTTCCCCATTTAAAGACAGCAGAGTTCATCATGTGCTAAGTCCACATTTCTAAAGCATAACCACTAATGCATAAGCAAGAGCTCTCTTGCTTACCTCTAAGGAATTTTTTACTTAGGGACTAATCTCAAGAAACAGAAAAAAAATTAGGAAAAAAAAATACTGTTATCCAAAAGAAAGCCTAACCCACTCAGGTTTATTTTTAAAAGGGCCACATTTTAAATCACCAGGAACTACCATAACATAGGTGACAAAGGTCTGACTGAATAGTTGCTAACCTAATCAAACCACTCTGTAACTAACTCTCTCACTGTTTTTCTTTCTTCCACTTTTTTTTTAATCATGGACTTCTTTAGTTCAAAGTGGTTTCCCACAAATTACATTTTAATCATTTTTTCCCCACCAAATAATGTCTATGCTATCTAAAAATCTTACAATCTAAGGTCAACTATACCAAAAATTTAGAAAGCTACCCAATTTTACACATAACCGGGCATTAAGAGACAAGTAAAAAAATGTTCACAAAGCCGGGCGGTGGTGGCGCACACCTTAATCCCAGCACTCGGGAGGCAGAGGCAGGCGGACCTCTGTGAGTTCGAGACCAGCCTGGTCTACTGGAGCTAGTTCCAGGACAGCCCCCAAGGCCATTGAGAAACTGTCTTGAAAAACTGGGAAAAACAAGTTCAAAGAACGGCTGAAAAATGATTAGGAATTTATACTACCTAAACATCAATAAATTGACTTCTCAGTAAAATACTGTTACATCTGCCACATTTAAAAATGATGTGTACTATAGGCATCATTAAGATTAAACCTCCTTTGTGCTAGGGAGGGCCTTGCTTCTGGGAGCAAGTACCTAAAATCTTTTTAAGCCAATTATATTTGAATGATATTAAAAGGACCCTACAATATAATCCCATTGTTTAGTCAGCAAGAACATCTAGCTTTGGAGTACCAGACCAACATGGACAGATGACTAAAAGGATTAGGGGAATAGTCTTTGATCAGACTTGGCTTAAATTAGCAAAAATGCACTGGGTATGTGGTAGTCCATACTTGTTATATCAGCACTTGAGAGGCTGAGGCAGGAGGACTGCCATGATTTCAAGGCCAGTCTGAGCTACAAGCAAGTACCAGACCAGCTAGAGTTGTTTCACAGCAAGACCTCTGATGTCTTCAAAAAAAAAAAAAAAAAAGAAGAAGAAGAAACAAAGCAAAAACCAAGTTGTGCATGATGGCATAGTATAAGCCTGCAATCCCAGCACATGGGAGGTTAGGCAAAACTCAAGCACTCAAGGGCAGCCTCCCATATAGAGGGTAGCCCGAGTTATGAGAGCCTGTCTCAAAGCATAAAACCAAAATGTACACAGACATACCTTTCCTAATCAGAATTTTAAATTTTGCCCAGGGTCTCTATTTTGTTTGTTAATGTGTATAGCCAAACCATCCTTATTCCTAAATTATGAATACTAATTAGTCAATGAACATGTTTCCATGGTCTTAAATGTCAAGAAAGCATTGAAACAAATAAGATATAGAGACAACAGATTATGTTATGTCTCCATCTCACTTAATTCTACCTAAAAGTTAAAACTGTTTAAAGCACTAAAAGGAAGAGAAATCTGAATAAGCTTATTAATAAATGTCTTATAAATGTAATACAGACATGCCAGGGAACACACAAGGCTAAAAGAATGTTAACTTTATTTATGAACATGTGATTTGTGTTTATACACATGCTAATAAACAAAAAGGAAATAATTGTTTTCAAGAAATAAAACTTCATCTGAATTAATTTAAATGCTATATAAAAATAGTTTATACAAATGTGTTACATTTACTACTACAGTCACCGGGACAAGTTTTTCTAATTTGTGCTAGCATTTGGATACATAAAAATCAGTTTTAAACCAATCACCAGCAAAACAGAAACTCGGACAGTTTTACAGCATATGCTTTAAAAACCAAAAAACCCAAAAACAACAACAAAAAAACCCCAAAAAACAAACAAACAAAAAAACCCAAAAATCCACCCATATATTCAAATATGGGGGAAAAAACCCCAAACACTGACTTTTTGTGTTTAAAATCACTGTATTTAGACAGGAACTAAAGGCCATACACTTTAAAGAACAAGTTCAAAGTTGATATATTCTACTTATCATGTTAAGATCCAATGATCCAAGGTTAGTGAAATGCCTCATACACAAATATCAGTATTCAAAAAGAATAAAATGAAACAGTAAGCAATACCCCGATTTCTAAAAGAAAACTTCAAATACTGTGTTATGGTGTACAAGTATTGAGCCTGAGCAGTAAAATGTTTAGAGAACCATCAAGTTACAGAACCCAATTAAGATAGCCCTGTGTTAACAAGCACCTGTCCCACAACTTAGTTTTTACATAAAAAGTCAAAATAGTGTCACACTACAGGTTAAACTGTAATTATAAAAAAGATATTACCCCCAATTAATGGGAGTTACTTCTGATAAGATACAGTTTTCAATAATTTCTAACTAATGCAGCATTTTAGCATCTTATGAGAAAGGCAAACATTCCAGTTTAAATACACTAGCTTGTATATGAACTGCATAAAACCATTAAATCACTGCATGGTTCTGCACTCTTGGTGGTGGAGATGCAATTTCACTCTGTACTGTATATAGTACAAGGGTACACAAAGGACAGGAGCTCACAGGTGCCAAATGAAGCAAGACTGACTAAAAGTTGCATTACAAGTCTCTCAAAAGCTCTTTTCTAGGATGTGTTTGAACTTGGAGAAAGAAGCAAACAATAATGTAAGTTCTGCATGTTGCTAACCCATTTTTGAAAGCCACCAATCAGTCAGGGAAAAAACCCTAATAAACTAAGTGAAACAACGTGAAAATGGCAAAATATACACTCCAAACAATTTTTTTTATTGCAAGAAACAAAAAGCACAAAACAGCCTGTACATACATACAAAATACTAACTATAGACAGACAGATGTAGAACATGTTGCCATGTTCTTCGGTGTTAAGCCTATACCATCTAAAAAGGATAATACATTACTGTACACCACAGTGTCATACAGGGAGAATGCTATCATATTTAATATGAAACAGTGTAAAGGGCATCAATAACCCATTTCTACAGAGTAACTACAAATTATGCCACATATATCCATATTCAACTGAACTGTCATCAAAATACAATTTATTTACAGTGTGTGCTATCGTCAGGTGGGTATTCTAAATGATTTACTTCACTGAAACATTATATAGGTAAAAACAATTGTGTAGAAAAAGGGTGATTGTGTTTTTACATACTGCTTTTGTAGTTCCCATCACTGGTTCAGTTCGACTTCTAAAAATAAAACAGAAACAGAAACTAACATTAGCTACTTATGAATTTCGTGTGTGTGTGTGTGTATTTTCAGTTTCAGTTAGTGTAGGTCAGCCTTGAACTCACTATACAGCCAAAGCCAGATCTTCTTGCCTCTTCCTCCCCATGTGCTGGAATAAGAGGTATTCATCAATCAACATGTATGACTGCTAATAAATCATAATATATATCTCTAATCTCAAATCTTTAGGAATAGTCCCATATTGAGACATTCTGAGATTTTTATAGTGTTCCCGAAAGATACTGTATTTATAAACTTTGTGGACTGAATACTTATTGGTAAATCTAGATATAAATTTCTACATATCCAATTTCTTAAGCAAGCTACTGCTGGTAACATTTATGATGGATCTTTATCCACTCTGCTCAAAAATTAGCTTCAGATCCATATAGACGTTGATGATTATAATTTTAAAAATATTTTAAAGCCAAGCATAGTGGCACATGCCTTTAATTCCAGCACTCAGGAGTCAGAGGCAGGCAGATATCTGAGTTCCAGGGCATCCAGGGCTATATAGACAGACTATGTCTCAAAAACCAAACAAGCATTTGAAAACAATAACCAATTATTGAACATAATTTAAGGTCTCTGGAAGATCAACATAACCTGAAAACAATTTAAAATCCATTTTATGCTTATGAATAATTGGAAAAATTGTTGCTAGAACACATATTTCTTTAGTCTAGAAAGACTGGAAGCTGGGCGTTGGTGGCGCACGCCTTTAATCCCAGCACTTGGGAAGCAACTGTGAGTTCAAGGCCAGCCTGGTCTACAGAGCGAGTTCCAGGACAGCCTCCAAAGCCACAGAGAAACCCTGTCTCAGAAAAAAAAAAAAAAGACTGGAAGGGGGACCAGAACTGAGGTCCTAAGTACAGGCTTTAAAATGACCCAAGTTTACTGTAGAGAAAGAAATACTTACTAGACAGCACCTAAAACAAAGTTTTAAGTTCATACATGAGTTTGAACTACTGACAAAAATAACTTGAACTTTCTAGCATTTGCTCAAACCGAGAAGCATTTTATGAAACAAAAATCCTACATATAAATAAGCAATTTATTGTATGAAGCAACTTAGGATGTTCATGAACTTCAAATATCCTTTTCTAAATAACTTCTAAATATCAAAAAAACCCCAGATGAAGTATCTGATACTTGTTTTTATTTATTGCCTTTTTTTGAGACAAAGTCTCTTTATATAGCTATTCAGTCCTGGGTGTCCTAGTACTTGCTTGCTATGTAGACTAGATTAGCCTATGTAGATCCACTTGCTTCTGCCTCCTGAGTGCTGGGATAAAAGGCATGTGCCACCACACCTTGCTTGATATATGCCTTTAAAATGCATAGGGTTAAGTGTAATGTCATGCTAAAACATAGAAAATAACTCTACCCTACTCATGTATTATAGTTCTGCTTTCAATATCAAACTTCTCAAACGACCATACCCAGTGAAGACCTGTAATTTCAACTTGGGGGGGGGCCTAAGGCAGCAGGATATCAAGTTCAAGGCCATTAGGTCTACAGAGTGAGTTGTTTCACCACTAGTCTCAACAACTTAATAGGATCCTGCCTCGAAATACTAAAAGGAGGAAGAGGTCTATAGACATGGATCAGTGGGAGAGTGCTTGCTTAACAGGAGCAAAGGACTAGGTTTAATCTTCAGCACTATTAGGGATATACTTTGTCTCTTTAATAAATAGAAGCTCTAAACTATTCTTGAGGATTACCATCATTTTAATATCCAGTATTCATTCTATGTCAAGAACTATTTAATTCCTAATACACCTCTACATATCAGAGGGACAGTTATTCCTAGGCATTTATGGGGGACTGGATGTAGGATCATTACTCCTACCTACTGTAGATACCAAAAGGATGCTCAGATCATTACAAAAACAGCATGCCGGCCGGGCGTTGGTGGCGCACGCCTTTAATCCCAGCACTTGGGAGGCAGAGGCAGGCGGATCTCTGTGAGTTCGAGGCCAGCCTGGTCTACAAGAGCTAGTTCCAGGACAGCCTCCAAAGCCACAAAGAAACCCTGTCTCGAAAAAACCAAAAAAACAAAACAAAACAAAAACAGCATGCACTGTGTAGTATTCTACACCTTAAATCATCTCCAGATCACTTATAGCTAAGAAATGTATTATATAAGTAATTATGATTCTGCTACTCTACACTTATTACAGACACAGACTAGGTGGCTTAAAGTTCTGAGAAGAGTACCAGTTGCACTCATAACCCTGCTGTAGAGAAATCCTGAAACAGAGACAATAATTTATCCAAAATGAGGCAGTAAATGAAGTTGACTTGTGTTTCTATGATGGCCTTTGAACTAAAGCTTCTTATTGATAAAAAGCTTATGTTGGCATTACTTAATATTCATCATGCTGCCAGGGCTGGTGGGTGGGATATCTGGGGGTGTGGGAGAAAAAAATAAAGGCAACCAAAAAACTCCTATTATAGTTTTCATGATTAGCATAAATTTTAATGTTAGTAAAAATGTTTTGAAGCTGGGCGTTGGTGGCGCACGCCTTTAATCCCAGCACTGGGGAGGCAGAGGCAGGCGGATCTCTGTGAGTTCGAGACCAGCCTGGACTACCAAGCGAGTTCCAGGACAGCCTCCAAAGCCATGGAGAAACCCTGTCTCGAAAAACCAAAAAAAAAAAAAAAAAAATGTTTTGAAACCTTAAAAAAAGTCTACTTTGATAAATGCATGATATACTCACATAACATATGTCTTGCTTGTAGACTTAACACCTCCAATAGGAATTCTTCTGACAATTACAGATGAATTTTTAGGAATTAGCGCATTGTCATCAGTGTATTCTGTAAACAAAGGCAGCCAAATTTCTATTTAGTACTCAGGAATGAGAAAACTTCAACCAAACAGTTTTATGGGAAGTGAGCTTATAGCACAAGAACACCAAAATCCTGTGTTCTTTGCATTCAGTTACTAGCATTGTAAGAAGAAATATCCCAGTCCTAAGGAGCTCCCCTTCAAAGGATACAATATAGTTAGTCAGGTACTTGGCTCTAGGACCTCTTTGTGAAACTCAGTTTAAGACTAAGTTGCTTCCCAGCTCATTTAACTAAGAAATGCTTAACACACAAACTATGGGGTTACTTGAAATGAGCATGTACCTCCCTAGTCCCTAAGCAAGAGCTAAGTATTATAATTCCTATAGCTTATTACTAGAAAAGACAGACTAAATAGGAGTTTACAATCTATTATTTTTTAAAAAAGAATGGAGAGTGGGTATTATTTTAGATAGACTGTTGTTACAAAGTCCCTCTGAAGAACTTGTGTTTGCAAATGAAATGCCAGTCAGCCTTCTCTCCTCTCCTCTTCTCTCCTCTCCTCTCTCTCTCTCAATGAATATTTACTCAGAAGGGGAACAATGTGAGGAAAAACAAATGACACAAAGACAACTGCAATGTTGGAAGACAATTAAAAAATTACATAAAATAAGATAGGAAAGTACAAACCATGTACTGATTTATACTTTGCTTCCATGTAAAATAGGGATACCACTGGTGTATTTTATGTGAAGTGATGACAATTTACATCATAAAGACTTGCTCTGGCATCTGAACAGAAACAGGGTGAGTCATGACAAGGCTGCTTCAAGGTCCAGTGACAGCAAACTAATTAGATAGTCAAAATGCTGTGAAGGCTGCTCATGGACTGAATATTGCAAACTGGGGAAAGCAGAACCAAACACGAACTCCTAGGTTTCTAGCTTTAGCAAACGGATGTCACTTAAGAAAACTGAAGAGGAGGAATGAGTAACATTTTCCTACTCTATAATTACTATAGTTCTGTAAGAATGAAATTAAGTGGGCCTTAAGTGTAGTAAGAGTTGTCAGGGAAGGAATGAGTAAAATTATCAAGGGGAAAAAAAAAGGACACACAATTTAAAGATGCAAAAATCTCCCTCATCCCAACCAGACCAGGGGTCTCTGTGTAACCGTCCTAGCTTATCCTGAAACTCTTTGTAGACCAAGCTGGTCTTGAACTTAAAGCGATCCACCTTCCTCTGCCAGGGTTCACTCTTAATGTCACTTGCCTCACTTAAGGTACCTAACACAAAATGGCTATTTCATACTTTTAATGTGTATCAAACTTTATTTTTGATCATCAAGCATTTAGGATTCCTTTATTACAGTAAATTGCTCAACCAAGAGTTCTTTAGTATGTTTTCAGTTGTTGACTATGTACGTGTCTCAGATGATCAAGAGTGATGTAATTTCCTGGGCTGGAGAGATGGCTCAGATGTTAAGAGCACTGACTGCTCTTCCAGAGGTCCTGAATTCAATTCCCAGCAACCATCTATAATGAGATCTGGTGCCCTCTTCTGGCCTGTAGGCACACATGCAAGCAGGTAGAACACTATACATAATAAATAAATCTCAAAAAAAAAAAAAGATGCAATTTCCTAAGTGTAGACACATAAGGCTATCACTGTCTCGGACAGTTCCCAAATTCCAAGCAATATGAGTAAGGAAAATCAGAAGCAGAAAATTGGGGGATTTTTAATAAGTTTAACAATTCTAGAACTCAAACTTAAGTGCCAAACACTTGGCTGTTTCTTTACATTGAACAACCCTTAAAGAATATTCACAAAACCTTTAAAAAAAACAACTTATTAGCTGGGTGAGGTGGTGACAAGAAGCTTACAATTCCAGCACTCAGGAGGCTGAGGCAGGAGGATTGCCACCAGTTCAAACTAATCTTACATACAGCAAGAGCTGGTTAAATAAAGACAACTGAATTTAATCAACACAGTACTGTATTATAATACTAAAGTCAGGTGCTCCAGTACCCTTAAATGCAAGGGTCTAGCTGTCCAGTTAACAGTATTTACATTTATGACGGTTTCCTAAACCCAAGAGAATCTGACACTAAGTCTTAACAAGTAGTTCTTTAGATTCAAAAGGCTCAGGGGATGGAGCACTTTGCCTCAGCTCTCTGAGAAGAAAAAAAAAAGGCTTACCAGTGTAAAATTTGTCTAAAAACAGAAAAGTTATGGATGGAATGAAAAACAAGACGAATGTGAGGAATGGACAGCCAGAATAAGGCTAAAAACAAACAAACAAAAACACCTCATATTCATCTTTCAAATCAACCAATGCATTCAGTACGAAGGTTACCAGGAAAATGGGAGGATCAGTATAAAAACAACCTATAAAAGCAAAGTGTTCTCCAAAGATCCTTGGAACTTATTGCAATAGTCTAGAAACAAGCAGGATTCAGTACAGAACAAAACTTTGACATAAGCTTTTTTTTGGTTTTTCGAGACAGGGTTTGACATAAGCATTTTAGTTTTATCAGGGTTTATGGTACTCAATACCTGGCAGATTTCCAGAACTAAAGGACTGTTGTACAGAAACATCGATGATCAGTAATTTAAACTGACTAAAAATCATCCCCTTTAGTATTTTCTTCTAGGGTCTAGAATCTAGGCACTCTCCTAAGAAACTAAGTATCGTAAGCATTTATTTTGCAACCTTTAATTCACTAGGTGTTTTTAAACCAAGTAGAATTCTCATTCAACTGCCTTGTAAAACTGGGCCTGTCCTTTTCAGCATGTCTGGTGCCTTTGGAGCCAGAAGAGGGTTCAGATCTCAGAAGTGAAGTTCCAGAGTTTTGAGTTCCCATGTGGGTGCTGGGAACAGAAGTGGGGTCCTCTTCGAGGACAGTAAGCACTCCTGACAGCTGAGCCACTTCTCCAGCTCCTTAAGTTTCTGTACCACTATTAACACTCTCCCCCGATTCTAAGTGAGTGTATAAAACAGCAGGAAGCTCCAACAAATCTTGTTCTTAACCAACCTAACATCAAACTTTCTCCAGTTAAGGGCAGAGTAAGAAGAAAACACACGATCTAGGGCAAAGAACTTTCCTGGATTTCAGGTTTTGGATTATATGTTCTAAACTAGAAAAAAGTAAAACAAAGTCACAAAATGTCAACTTGTGGACAAGAATTCTTAAATCACAAATTACTCCAGTCCAAAAGTTGCCTTTAAATGTTGGTTGGTAGCAAGATGGATAAAGTCTAGTCTCGCCAGGTGGTGGCACAAAGCCTTTAATCCCAGCACTCGGGAGGCAGAGGCAGGCAAATCTCTTTGAGTTCAAGGTCAGCTTGGTCTACAAATCGAGTTCCAGGACAGCCTCCAAAACAATATAGAGAAACCCTGTCTTGAAACAACCCCCCCAAAAAAGCCTAGTTTCAAATGATTCAACAATACAGTATTATAATAAAAATTAAACTTCTGTAGTATTAGAAATTAGTGACTAGTATACCCTAACTTCATCTTTTCTCTCATTTATAAAGATGTATTTATATAGCAATGTAGCCAAAAAGTCTTAAAAAGCTACGTGTTTTTTAAAGTAGACTTCAACACTAAGGGCTTCTTTTGGTGGACTTCTTAGCTGTTTATTACCAACAACCTTTCCTCTTCCAACGTAGAGAAATTACAGAAAATTACACAATTACCAAAAGGGTATTTACTTTAAGGAAGGAAGTAGACAATATTCTTTTGGCATTAACTATGCATATGTCTTCATTACAAATGAAAAACTAGTCTTCCACAGGACAAGAGTTGGTCAACCTACCAAACTACAGACTAATGAGATAAGACCATTCCCCAAAAAAACTTCAACTAAAAAAAAAAAAACCATTGTTATCAAATTTAGCTTGATGGAACATGCCTTTGATCCCACTCAGGACACAGAAGCAAGTTGATCTTTGTGAGCCAGAGGCTAGCCTGATCTATGTAGAAGTTCAGGCCAATAAGGGCTACATAGTAAGTGCATGTCACAAACAAAACCACCCCCTTTAGACATTCAGTGAATGTCAGAAGTCTACAAAGTCACCCACCAGCATTACTATTATGAGAAAAAGAAACCAAAACAAGTTCAGAGTCAGAAAAGATACTCCTATCAATCAAGTCCAAATATTTTTTCAAGGATGATGGTGTCATACTTTTTTTTGTCCATTCTAGTATACATTTTTTCTTTTCCTTTTTTTTTTTTAATTTAAGTTAGAAACAAGTTTGTTTCACATGTCAATCCCAGCTCCCTCTCCCTCCCCTCTCGTACTTCTTTTATTCCAGCACCCAGGAGGCAGAAGCAAGAACAACTCTTGAGTGCAAGGTGGTAAACATCTTTGATCACAGCATTAGGTGGGCACAGGGAGGCAGATCTGAGTTTGAGGCCAGCCTGGTCTACAGAGTGAGTTCCAGGACAGCCAGGGAAATAGAGAAACCCTGTCTAAAAAGAAATAAAACAAAAGCAAGTCCTAATAGTTTTTTTAAAAAGAATAAACTCAGGGAATATAACCAGTGGCTTACTTGTATTCACACACAAGTAGCACTCAACTATTTTTCAGAACCACACACATACCAACCCAGCAGGGCCTCGCACTTTTGAAGCTTTCCAGAATTGCTTAAGAGTTAATGTGATGAACTAAGAGTTTACCTATTGCTGGGTGTGGTCTATCACCTGCATTCCCCACATTTGGGAAGCTCAGGCAAGGGAACTCTTGGGGTTGGAGGCTAATCTGGGCTAGAGAATTTAATTTTTGAGTAAGTATCAATAATTGGAATTACACCAGAGTGGTCACACTGGAACATTTTATATCCCAAAAAGAATTCCAAATTGATTAAATTCTCAAAACTATCCCTTTCCACAAGCAACCCCATATAAGTAAAAGGGGCTCATGCAATTTACTGTTAACTTCAAATCGATGCTAGATTAGCAAACAAGTTATATCTATTGCTTTAACAAATGGGAAACCTTACAGACAGGCTCTTCTCTCCTGTTGAAAAAAAAAAAAAAGAGAACGACCGCCACAGGGCAAAAAAACTCATAACTCCTTTCTCTTTCCAATCACTCCCCACTGTTAAAATTCAAGAAATTGGGGTGGGGGTTGACACATTTGAGAAGAATCAGACTACCACGTTTTTTGATTAGCCTGTTACTACAGATGACGCCAGTATTTGGAAGGCAAACAGGTCAGTTAAACTCCAAGGTCGGGTGCTGCAATTCTTGGCTATCAATGAAACGCTGGGTATTACAACGAACAGGATAGAGGTAAGACCTCTAACAAACTAACAAACTTACAGTGCCCACCTCTACCCAAAAAATATCTGCGGCCCATGTGTCTCTTACCTTCTTTCGTCTGCGCGTTGGTGATCTGCAGGTCGCTATCGGCAGCTTTCAGCTTCTCTCTCCCCATAATCTGCTTCTTTAAGTCGCAGAGGGAGATATGGAGCCCATCAAAGGTGACGGTGTCGTAGTTGAGTTTAGAGGAAAATTTATAGTGCACACAGGACATTGTGGCAAAGGATTCCTAAGGTTCAGCGAGGAGACGTGGACACTCTCAATATATGTATATTTATAAACTTAAGAGCAAAATATGTACACACACAAAACACTCAAGACAACGAAGGACCCTAAGGCCCCAAATTAAATACCCCCCAACCACAAGCGGGGGTTCGTGAGAACAATAATCCGGAACCCCCCGTACTCAGAATCGCTTCATGTGGGAGGAGCAGGACGGGAAAAGGGGCAATCGAGGATCCGCCAACCGGCACAATGTCACCCGGCTGGGTCCCCCTCGCTCATGCTAAGGGCCGGCAGGAGACAGGGCAGGCGGTGCAGTCAGTAGCGGTCAGTCCACACGTTAGAGTCCGAATGACCCCGCGGGGTCAGGGGTCCATAGCGGCCGCACCTCCCGGCTGGTCTCTCTCCGTGGATGGGGGTGACCCAGGCCCCGGGAGAAGGCTGCGGGGAGAGGGCCTAGGCCGGAGTCCACGAGCGGCCTCTCGCCTCCTCCCGGCTTCCGGACGACCGGCGTCGGCGTCCCCAGGCCCAGGCCCCCACCGCACACAAACCCTGGCGCCTGCTCCCCGGAGGCCACGAGCGGCCCGCGGCCTAGGCCGAGATCGCGCGATCGGCGGAGGAGAGGCCTTCCAGCGGCCGCCCGGTTCGGCTCCGCCTCCCCCCCCGCCGCCGCCTGACACAAAGCCGGTGCGGGGCCCAGCTAGGCCGCGAGGCCCTTCCTCACCACCCTGGGCCCCGGCTGGCGGCTTCGTGGGCCCCGGGGACACTGCCGAGGCTGCCCGACTCTTCCTCTTGCTGTTCCTCGCGCTGCTCCCGCTCCTGTTGCCTCTGAGCCCACGACCGCGTCAGGAAGCCCGGAAACGGTCGGGCGGCGGCGAGGGCCTCGGTGGATTGCCTCTTTTCTCTTTTTGTTCTGCCCCCCAGGCCGCTCTCCGGCCCGCACCCAGCGCCGGCGACACCTCCGCGCCAGGAACTATGGCGGACGCGGCCTGGCTTCGGGAGAGCGCCCCCACTCCGGGGTCTCTTAAGCAGGAACAGCACGGGCGGCGCACGCGAGGCGGGGCTTGGGCTTGCGCGGATAGGCGGGCCGGGGGCGGGGCCGTTGCGTCACAAAGCGCACCGGCCCGCCCACGTGACCTCGCGCTTTGTGACTCCGAGCGTGGAATCAGAAGCAACGCGGAGAACGGGAGGAACTATGAGCGTGGGGGTGGGGAGGGGGAAGAGACGGACTGTCCTACTGGGCGAGCCTGGAAGGGGCGCTCACGCAGCTACGGCTCAAACTGCTGAGGGGCTTACTGAGGGGTGTGCCGCTAATTTCACCCACCACTAGTCTTGTCACTCTCATGGCTGCTGTGCCAGCTTTTGCCAACCCCCCTCCCAAAACAGACTGCATACCCTGAACTCCTCAAACGCTGCTGGGGAGAATATAGACCATCATCACCAACAGCATCTTAAGGGATGTGCCCAGATCTTACCTTTTGCTAAGCACCGCGCTGACCGCTGACTATTGCAGCTCTGGGGCCCAGTTGTCTGAGTCTGAAGTTAGCCCCGGGGATTTGATGTAACTCGTGTTTTCAAAGACCCTGCCAGAGAATAAAGGATTTACTGGGTTGCTGTGGATTAAATCCATGAATATATTTCTATATTTAAGATCTCGCCTGCCTCATCAGAGGTGGCTGACTAAATGTCAAATTAACAACAGCAGAAATGATCTCCAATTTATCTGCCCAAAGTCCACAAGCGGTGTATTTTTCGAGTTTGCAAAGAAGGGAGTGTCTGCCCATTGCAAGGTCCTAATCCAGTTTTTAATTACACGCTCCAGGAATTTGGTCAAAAAGTCCCTTAGGAGGGTTGGCATTCTTATTTCTCTTGTGGCATGGCATCTTATTTCTCATGTGCATCTATAAATTCGTAAATAATAAAATTGGTCTAAAACTGTAACAATTACTATCATTACTGTAAAGTGTCTGATGCCCAGCTTCTCTGAATTTTATAGGCCAGGCTCAGAGAAGTTGAGTAACTGAGAACAAAATCCAAGAGGTGGCAGAGTTTCCAGAAACTTCCTGAATGCCAATGTCCCGAATTCTGGTGGGATTTGGTTTAAATTAATCATCTTGTTAGAGAAACTTTCCTAAGGCCATTTATTTTCTTAAGATAGTGTGCTGCCACCGCCAGGCAAGAAAATGAATTTTACTCCGATTTTTGCCACACTATCGGGTCTTGAGTATCTGGATACTGTTCATACTGTTTGTATGTACTATAGGTACTCAGTGAATAGACTTTCAACTAGTTAGATACATTTTGATGTTACCTGTAGAAATATTGTGGCAATAAGATGTTAGATAACCACCGGGCATTGGTGACACATGCCTTTAATCCCATCACTCCCCAGGCAGAGACAGGTGGATCTCTGTAAGTTCGAGGTCAGCCTGGTCTACAGAGCGAGTTCCAGGATAGCCTCCAAAACAATACAGAGAAATCCTGTCTCGAAAAACAAACAAACAAACAAACAAAAATTAACTAACCATCAGGGATAACCCCAGAGATAGAAGCACAGCTTAAATAAGTCACTTATAGATTAAATTCCATAAGTAGTAAGCTTCTCTCTCCTTTACCTTTCTTTGATAATTCAAAGTTTCTTGTTATATGGTCAACTTCAGGGTGGCTTTTTCTTAAAAACCTGGGTGAATGTCAGGTATTGTAGTACCCATGCACTTGGGAGGCAGAAGCAGGCAGTTCTCTGTGAATTTCAGTCCAGCTTTCTAGGCCAACCAGAGATGCTAGTGGTACCCTGACTTAAAAAAAAAAAAAAAAAAAAAAAGGAAAGAAAGAAAGAAATCCAGGCCAGAAAGGAAGAGCCTGGGAGTAAGTGCATATGGCTGTGGAAAGAATTACAACTCTTGAAAGAAAAGAATAATCAGTCTGGGGCTTCCTGGTAGACTGCTTGTCTAGTATGCAAAAACCCTAGGTTTGATTTCCATCCAACATCTAACAAATTGGGCATGGTATCAAATATTTGTAAATCGACAGGTGGTGGTGGTGTATGCCTTTAACTCCAGCATTCGGGAGACAGAGGCAGGGGAATCTGTGAGTTTGAGACCAGCCTGGTCTATAAGAGCTAGCTCCAGAACAGCCTTCAAAGCCACAGAGAAACCCTGCCTCGAAAAAAATTTTTAAAAATTCATAAATCCCACTGGGGATGTTGATCTCAAGATTAGAAGTTCAAGAGAATTGTATTATTCAGCGTCTCTAGTGTAGCAGAACTTATATAGAATGAATCTCTCTTTCTCTTTATATATACATATATAGATGATATAAAAATATACAAAGGAGACTTATTAGAATGACTTACAGGCTTTAGTCCAGATATTTCAACACCAGCTATGAATGTAAAGTCCAAGAATCCAGAAGTTGCTCAGTCTACAAGGCTCAAAGTGTTACTTGAGCTTCAGTAGGCCCTGAAGTACGTTCTGATGCCAGCAAAGGTATGGACTTGCTAGCAAGGCAGGAGCAAACAGGCAAAGAGTTCCTTCTTCCATGTTCTTTTATAGGCATCCAGGAGAAGGTGTGGCAGAGATTAAAGGTGTGTTTCCCCACCTCAAGATCTGGATTAAAAGTGGATCTTCCAGCCGGGCGTTGGTGGCTCACGCCTTTAATCCCAGCACTCGGGAGGCAGAGGCAGGCGGATCTCTGTAAATTCGAGACCAACCTGGACTACCAAGGGAGTTCCAGGACAGCCTCCAAAGCCACAGAGAAACCCTGTCTCGAAAAAAAACAAAAACAAAAACAAAACAAAAAAAAAACAAAAAACAAAAAAAAAGAGAAGTGGATCTTCCTCCATTTTGGATTTGAGTTAATTCAAGATGGAATCAAGTTTACAGTCAAGAATAGGCCTCTGGCCGGGCGGTGGTGGCACACGCCTTTAATCCCAGCACTCGGGAAGCAGAGGCAGGCGAATCTCTGTGAGTTCGAGGCTGGGCTGGACCGATAGCCTCCAAAACAATACAGAGAAACCCTGTCTCGTAAAAACCAAAAAAAAAAAAAAAAAGAATAGGCCTCTGTTACCCTCAGCTACATAGCAAATTTTAGTCCAATGTGAGCTACATGAGACTGTCTCTAAAGAGAAAAGAAAAGAAAGTTTGGTGTACTGAAAGCTAAAGTCATAAATTGACACTATATTGAAGTAGGATAGCTAGCTTTCGCAAAGAAATAGAGGGGACAAGAAAAGAGAATAGTCGACCCTCCTCATCTTCTGTCACCCAGTGGCTAATTTCCATGAGTTTCAACATAATTAACCAGGACATAGCTGAATTTTTCAGCTTTTGTTTTGTTATCTTTCTTCCTTTCCTTTCTTTCCTTTCCTTTTCTTTTCTTTTCTTTTTTTTCTTTTCTTTTTTATTTTTTATTTTTTTTTGAGACAGGGTTTCTTTGTGTAGTCTTGGCTGTCCTAGAACTAACTCTGTAGACCAGGCTGGCCTTGAACTCACAGAGATCTGCTTGCCTTTGCTCCGCAAGTACTAGGATTAAAGGTGTGGGACACAACTTCCTGGCTGACCTGGACCTGGATCTCACTATGCAGATCTGGCTGGCCTCAAACTCATCGAGATCCTTTGCCTCTGCTTCTCAAGTGCTGGGATTAAAGGTGTGAGCCACCACACCTAGCACTGGCTTCTTAAATTAGAAACAAAGGCAAATAAGTATCAAAAGATGGCATATTATGGGGTACTACACATGCGTGTGATCAGGAGCTGGAGGCAAGAATGTTAAGTTTCTTTCTTTCTTTCTTTCTTTCTTTCTTTCTTTCTTTCTTTTTTTTATGAGACAGGGTTTCTCTGTATTGTTTTGGAGGCTGTTGGAACAGCCTGGCCTCGAACTCACAGAGATCTGCCTGCCTCTGCCTCCGGAGTGCTGGGATTAAAGGCGTGTGCCACCACCACTAGGGCTATATAGTGAAACTTTGTCTCCAAAAACAAGCAAAATATAGCCAGGAGGTTTTTTGTTTTTTGTTTTTTTTTTATAAA